>NW_010107448.1:0-2750 GCF_000699245.1 Pterocles gutturalis | reverse complement strand
ATTACTTAACCGCTCCTTAACCCAGTTAAAACTTTGTAAGAGTAGTTATTCCAGCCAGCTGTAGATTTTAACGGTATTACAGTACTGGCCAAAGGTCATTATTAATATAATCAGTGGCCAGTTACATATGTTTGTAAGAGTAGTTAATGCATGCAGAGGTTGTAATGCATCTGGGAGTCCAGCAAAGGCAATGAATGGAAGCAGGCTCTGTTCAAATTAATGAGATGCTCTATTCTAAGTTTTCTTATTCAATATATTAATAAGTGTCAGGACTTTTCAACCTATCAAGCAACCATACTCATATCAGAATAACTTCTCTAAATGATATAAAGTAACAACATGCATAATTTATACCTTGATCTGTAATTTATTTCAGGACCAGGCATATTTTTCAGAACTAAAAATCTTTAAGCTGATTACATCATTAAGTGCTTCTTAGTAACTTTTATTCATCTCCTCTTAATGCCTTCAATTTCTATTGTATTTTTAGCAGCTAAGAACAACTTCATAGCTAAGGAGGAACAAATCAGCTTCAAAGACTGTGCTGAAGCTTTCAAATCTGGACTCACAACAAGTGGAATTTACACCTTAACAGTTCCAAACACTGCACAAGAAAAGAAGGTAGGATGGCTATAAAGAGCTACATAGTGCGTTAAAAAGTTATTTGATCTGGTAAATATGCTATTTTAAAGGCTAGTTAATAGTGAAGTTTATTACTTAACTTTTTTTTTATGAGCATTTAATCAATTATAGATCTGAGTATCTCACAGGAAGAAAAAAGTCCTTCAGGTGAAATTCTGTCTCAGTTGATATGAACGAGCATTTTGTTGTTCACTTCAGTCCGCCAGAATTTCATTCTTTGTTTCCACATAATTAACACAATTAAAGCAATGTAGCACCACAATTTCCTTATAAAATCTCTGAACTCCAATACAATTGCTCTGCATGATCAGCAAGCTCCTGTCTCCTCCAAGTTCTTAGTTCCTTCATATGCCCAAGTCCCTTCAGGTGGCAAAAGGAGGAAAAATCGGGGCATGGAAAAGTACTCATGGATGTGTACTCATGTAAGTGATCTACTAGTCCTGGAATCACATATAGGTTCCAGTTCTTTGTTATACAGTTTTAAGGGTATTTGTGTAACCATTAGATTAGCAATTAGATCAGCACAACAGACACTGGGTAACAGAGAGGACTCTCCTGGAAAATACTGCTCTGATTTAAATAAAAGGTGAGAGTTTGCAGTGATTTCACTAAATCAGTTTGAACTCCTCCATGGATACCTTTTTCCCACCTGTGTTTAACTGAAATGAACTTCAATGTCAATTTCAGTTAAAGCAATACAGCATACCTCTATAGAAGAGACCTTGAGCTAAAAATGGCACTCAGGGGATGAAACGTGGGATACCTGACAGAGATGCTCCATTTACAAAAGTAAATAGAATGATAAAGCTTCAGATAATATAATTCAGCTGAAACAATCAATACAAACTGAAAGGGAGAAAAGTCCCAGGGGGACTGTGAGGATAAAGAACTACAAACTGCAGCGAACATTCCCAGGAGTGAGGCTCAAATGATGGATGTTTGTTTCCAGCTTTTCAGACAAAGCAGGCTGAAGAGGCTAAGGGACATTTGAATATAAACAAAAATGCTTAATATATTTCTTAGAAAAACACTAAATAATTTCCTAATGTTTTTATTTTATAATTTCACATCATAGACATTTCTTTACAAAAAAAAAGGAAGACTTTATGGAATTCCTAAGGCTCTATTATATCAGAAATACCTGGGGGAAAAAATCTAACAGAAAATGTACAAAAGGAGAGAAAAATGAGGGCACATATGGAAAAGCAATTGGTAAAACTCTGGCAGAGGACGCATTTTTTTTCCAAGTATTGATAGTAAAGGTTTAGAAATTAAATTCACCAGTGACTAGTCTTTGAAGTGCCAGAGCTTTATCTAGTCCAAGCCAGACTTTGTGATCCCTTACAAAGCTCCCAACTAAAGGAAATAAGCAATTTGTTTGGGTAAGATCTATAAAATACAATAAACAAAGCCTGCATTTTTTCTGCAGATATCATCTAGACAAATTATAATATCTGCAATCTGTTTCTCTTGAAAAAAAAAAAAAAAAGAGGCTGGTTTTCCTTTGGAATACTCTAGTCAATACATCTGTTTCACAAGAAAATTAGTTACATAAGATGCAAGAGTGTTTTATTACACATGAAGCAAAATGTTATTTAAATAGCATAGATATCTACAATTTTAAATGCTGAAAGAAATGCAAGCTACTGCATCTCTAAAGTAATACATTGCAGCAGTCTTTGTTACATGTCTCAGGACGGTTTACATTCCCTGAATCGCTTAATATTACTTGTCTGAAGATTTTACCTTTGGTTTTAATTTTACTATCAAATATAATATACAGAGCATTCATACTTTCTAAAAGTGAATGCCATATTACAGAATGAAAATTTCTGTAATAAACTTTAACATTGCATTTTCAGAGCCATAAATGTCTAGGCAATTTATATGATCTGAGAAGCCAGAGCAATGCACATTTCTACAAAACTAAAACCTACTGAAATATTCTATCCCTGCAGCAAAAATACAATCGCAAATTTCCTAGACTATAAAATATTAAATGCTTTACATTTGAAGATGGAGGCCTAAAACACATAACAAAAATACCCACTTTGATAATTGACTAGGTTAAAAAGAGTAGTCAAAATTTAATAATTTAATTATTAATT
>NW_010107447.1:0-10917 GCF_000699245.1 Pterocles gutturalis | reverse complement strand
CTTGTAATGGTTTCTTCACAGAAAAATGATTGAAGAAGAATTATAAGGGTCACAACATAAACTGGTGAAATATCTGACAAAAAGTGCACCATGGTACTTGAAGACCTTCAGTAGACCTGATACTGTTCTCCCACCCCATAATTCTGTATTGCACTCAAGTCCTGTTAAACATCTTCTGGAGTTTCAGTGAGGGTAGATGATGTTGTGAACTGGGGACTGGAAACTTGCCCCATGCTGATGGAGTAATAATAATAATAACAAAATATTAAGAAAAATCTAGATTACATCCAACTCTCCTTGAAAGGAGAAGAGTAACATTCAGTGAGAGACTTTTAACATCAGAACAGTTAGGGAAATAAAGCATTATACAGCATGAACACAACTGGAGTCGGTGTGAGTTTTGCCAGTGATTTCTGTAAACCCAGGACATACATCTAATGTAAGGCATGCTCTGATGATCATAAGAACAGTTTATGTACTCTCTAATTCCCCTTAACACATGCTCAACTCAGTAATGCTTCCTAAAAAGACTAGTGATACAAGTTAATATTAATTTAACTGACACTAGTTGTTTTTCAATACAATACTCCAAAATTATCACTAGTGACAATATTCATCAACTTAAAAAAAACCTAACTCACAAAAACACCAACTATAGAATATTACGTGGGGCTTCACGTTAACACTGAAAAGTTGTTTTACATAACCTTTTAAATTTCTAACTTTTAACAGTATTTGACATTTACATTGCATTTCTGCTCTTCTGTCCGTACAGTTCTGTTGCTTCTATAAAGGCATAACTACAAAACATTTGAATTTTTAAGTTATTTTTTTGTGAACAAAGATAACAAGGATAACTATAGAAATAGGAGAGAGGTAGTGATTACATTATCATTTTAAAGAGAGTTTTTTCTCGCTCCTGCTAAGTTCATAAAATTATAAAGTAACCTCCTACTGCTAAATACAGTGTGAAAGAAACATTCATATAAGTGAATAATTGCAAGTATATTTTTAATCCACTGAATTACCTTATTAAACAGTCATCTTTATTTTAACATTTTTCCATAAAATCTTTTTCTGTATATATATAAATTAGGCAGTTTAAGGAAAATAAAGTACATACTAATCAAAATTCAGCATGTTGAGTAGACATACTTTTGTCTTTTAAAATGTAAATACACATGATATAGAATATGCAGTTGTAAGAGCTGTGATCAGGATGAAGTAATGTTTTTTAAAAAATCTCATTTCTATGGAATTACATAAAGATAGAATATTTCACATAATTTTGTCCCTATTAATACACTTAAAGGTCTTTAAAAACAACTGCAAAAATAAAACAGGACTATTCAGTGATAACTTTGAATAATTATATATTTGCAGATTCTAAATTTCAGATTTTCAGCATTAAAGAACAGATTGTTGACACTTCTCCAGACAAATTTATTCCACATCTAGTAGCAGTACTGGACCATTTAATGTGGGTATGACACTCCTGCGAAAGTGGAAAAATGGAGTTTAACAAAGTTTCTTAAACTTTGGGTACGGGATTATAAATCTTGTAAAATCTTGTTGAAGTTCTTCTACCAAATCCGGGCTCTGCTTTTGCAGGACAAGAGATGGAATTTTTTCTACTGTCAGATACAAACCACTAGAAGAAAGCACATACATTATTTAAACTGATTTACAGCAAGAGGCAAGCCTACATAATTTTTCAAATGAGATTTGTAAGTTTTCTTTGAATAATTTCACATTATTCAAGTCTTTGGAATATTGCAAGTCACTTATGCTGCTTGCCTACCTTTGCTAGAGTGACAGCTGCTTCTCGCAATTGCATGTGATTTTTTTTTTCCCCCTGAAAAGAATCCAGGATGAAACAGTGAACCTTTTGATTAAAGCCCTGTTTAGCCTAGTGAAAGAGAAAGGGCACATGTGAGAGCTGATTACCAGAGGAACTGAGGCTCATAAAGATGTAGAAAACAAGCCTGGAGAGACTGGGGATCACTTGCTCTTTCCTCTGGTACATGCAGAAAGCTGAGGGGAATGGGAGTCCCCCATTTAGAGACACTTAGGACCTGAGGAGCCCATGCGCAGCCCAAACCTAGGGGTGGCTGGTCTGGTCTCTCTTAGCACTGTATGGTCATGGGCAGAGGTGTGCTGCTGCCTGCGGGCAGCCCTGCTCTACAGAGCTGTGCTGCTCCGGCCCCTTCCTCTGGCTCCCACCTCCAACTCCCTTTTGCACCCCCATGAGTGGGGTAGGGCAAGGGGGAAACCTGCCTCCTCTCTGCCCCCAGAGTGATTCCCACAGGTGGCCCCAGGTCCCAGCAGCTCCAAAGGATCACACTGGTGATTGGTGCCCACAGGGACCCTGCTACTGGGTCTCATGAGATCAGAACAATGTCCATTTGCTTCCACCTATCTGAAAGCAAAAATATTTTGATATTTATTTTCTTGAATTGGAAATAGATTTTTATATGCAAGAACCCCACTGCAACGAAAGGTTGCCCTTGGGATGGTTTCAACTTCTAAACCATATCCTATAGGTCTTGTGGATTACATCCACCAAGTTAGTCAGTGTTCATTTGATCAAAGCTGAGTGGTAGATTATGTGGTGGATTGTTTATACCAGTGGAAACAGCAAACAGAATTGAAATAATAGCACATTGGATATTTAAAATCATGCTGCTCTTTCCTGTGACAATAGTGCTTTCTGTTCTGTAGTGATAGTTCCTACACTATTTCAGTATCTGGAAACTTAAACCGATGTAGAGAATTTGTGTGTAAAGAGATATTGTTAATAAAGGATCCTAGAAGCTGGGTCCGCGTGCCTTTAAATAATTAAAATAACTCTATAATTACATTTAATGAGAGAGATTGCTAAACATCCTTGTTCTATAGAACTTTGGTCATTTATCTTGAAAATATAAATTGACTCCCAGGATGCAGTATTGAAAATTAAGCACATCTGGGGATCAAACTGAAAGGCTTAGTCTTCTTTGTTTAAAACAATTATTCAGAAACCAACAAAAGCACTGCTAAGTCAAGTCATAGATCAGAAATGACATCTCTTTCTGTATTTTTAGCATTGTAGATGGCACTGATAACTATGTGAAATGTGAAATTGCATGGTGTTATCTGTTGCCTATCAGAGTTAATGTGATTCATTATCTCCCTGCATTGTGAACCCCACAAATTTTTCTTACTAACATAATACTGGAATTCTAGTAAAGGTTTTTTACCTCAAGGAGGATGATACTGTGGGTAACTATGCATTAAAAACTTTATCATAAACAGACTAACTGCCTGTGAAATATTACTGAGAGCATACTAGACAAATGGGGTATTGTATAGCTACTACCTTGTGAAAACCTTGTTGCTAATGTCATCTGATAAATGCCCCTGTAGCTTGCCGATTTCCAGTAGCAGGCAATGAAAGCACACTGCTTGGTTCAGAGACAAAAACTGCAGCGCCAACAATATTTTATCTTAATTTAAACCTTAATCCATTTAAATAGAATCTACACTGTAATAGTAGCGTTAAATCACAGAAACGGGAATAGTGTTAACAGCAGGACATTATCTTTTATTGAGGGCAAGCAGCAGGGTTGCTGCTAATGAGGACATCATCAATTTATCAGTTAAAGGTCAATCTGAAAGGATTTCTGCTCTCTGCCCATCCCCCACCCCCCATGTTTTTTGCTCTATACTATTGCTGTCTGGACCCTGAATCATTTTTATCAATCATTCTGTGCTATGACTGGAGATATCTTTATGCAATGTCTGCAGAATGTTTACAAGAAGTACAGATTTGCCTAACTGGGAAATTCAGCTTTCCTCCTCATCATTTACCAAGTTGCTAAAATATTTCCTGCTACCTTTCTGTTTCAATTGTTAGTTTACTATTTTTCTGTCCTGCCATTTTTCCTTAAGTTGCTGGTCGCTTTTAAATCTTAACATGAAAGAAATCTTTGATGGTATGGGTTTCTCGCTGACTGATATGTTTTACCGGAATAAGTCTTGAAAAAGGATTCAGTATCCTTCACCTATTATGTGGCTATCAGAGACAAGAGCTTCTTAATTCAATATTGAAAATTACTGGTGCATATCTTCAAAAGGTTTCTTGATTGCAAAAAATATGAAATAAACAAGATATAACTTACTGCTTAGAGTGGTATTTTAAAGATTAGAGCAATTGAATCACAATTTATTCCATAGTAAAATCAAATTTAGATTTTATCAGAAGAATTTAATTATTTTTCTCCCCTCTCAAGCTTATAATATATGTGCTAGCTATGAGATGGCAACCAGAAAGTAATTTTGTATTTCTTTAGTGGAGCTGTTAAACACCCATGATCCCTTTTCACAGTTCATGCTGTCTGGTGTGGTTTTGCACTTGCCAAGGAATGAGACCTTGAGAATCAACTAAAAGAAACAGTATGCTTTCTTGCACCTAATTGGGAAAATGTTCTTCTGTCTGAAGTTGCACGTCAGCTAGTTACTTGTAATTTCATTATCTCTGGACATAAGGCACTTGGTGATGGTGACACTTTTGCTTTTCCTATTTTTGTAATTTGTTTTAATCCTTTAGAAGCTTAAGTCTTCATATTGATTGTCACATTTCTTTTCTTTGTATTTTCACCATATATGGATTTGTAGTTTAGAGACAGAAATTCAAAAACCCTGTGAAGAAGATTGCAAATTATTTTACTCTCCCCACCAATTCAAAATGTTATTTGTCTAAACAGGCCTTTTTTAACATAGAAAGAAGTTCAACATTTCTGCACAGAAAATCCAAAATGCAGGAAATTCAGTATTTAGGACTGTAACTTTAAAGTAAGGCCACACCTGCATGCAGACTTGCACTGTTTTGATGTTACGATTACCATGATTGTACCCAGGAGCCCCCCTCAATGACAGCACCCTCATTATGTCAGATTGTGCACAAGATCTGAGTTACCAGTTTCAACAGAGATGGGAGTTTGTGCAAGGAATGCGTCAGACAGACATGGGGTGACAGACAGGCAGCTACCAGGAAACAATAAGACAATAGCGATCATCACGATAAACACTAGTGTCAGCATGTGTTGCTAAATTATTAGGTTTTTAAGCTAATTTACTTAGTGGATAGTCTTAAACAGGTTAAAAAAGGATTATATATTGATTTTGCTTAATCTTGCGAGGAATCGATTTAATCTAGGCTGATGTCTCAGGTTTAAAACAATTTAAGAGCGTCTACACAAGAGTTTTGCACCCCTTTAACTAAATTAATCTTGGATCAATTTAATTTGGGCTGGTATAATGTTTTGGACAGGAAACACTGTATAAAACACTTAAAAGTAAGAATAAAGTGGTTCTAATCCCAAATTAATGATCAGACTCTGCCGCCAGTTACTTGAGTGTCATGCTCCATTAAAATTAGTAGGATTATACTACATCTGGGAAAGCAAACTTCAGCCAAAGCCTTACGCTATTGGAAACCATTGCTTTTTTGAGGTGTGACTTCATCCAGATGACAGGTGATGAGTGAAGGCTTCAGGTTTTTTACACATAGATAGCTCTTCAATTTAATCAGTAAATTCTACAGGATGGGGGGAAAAATAAAATATAATGATAGGCTACATCTTTGCATTGTGATTTGGGCTGCTTCTTGGCTCTTCTTTTAGTCCTTAAGTAGAAAATCTATTTTTTGCCTCAAAAGTACTACAGTGGTCCTGAATGACTTGCTTCTATCATCTCTTCTGAAGAACGTGTACATACACAGACAGTTCTTATACTACCTCTGGTTCAGGTCCAGTTTGTGTCCTGTCTCACTGACTTGATGCAGCTCTGAGGTAACAAGTCAACACTGTGTGTTGTACCAGCCAGCGAGCATCCCCCTCCTGGGACTTGTTCATTGAAGCTTGGTCCCCATTTCTTTCAGAAAACAGACCTCTGCTCTAAGGACATCCTAGCTTAGAAGTGAGTCCTTCAAATTGTCTCTGTTATTTCTTTCTAGCCACAAAAGAGTAAAGGTCAACCTTACTTTCTTGCTTCTGCCTAAGGGCAGGCCATTTCACTATAGTCTGCTGTCTAATCTTAAAATGTGTACATGTAGCTTGGTATATAGCGTCCTTCAGGAGCTTTGGCAGTAGTAAATGATGTGGTACCTTAATGCTGAATTTGTTCTCAGACATACTCATGCCCATATAAGAATGCATAGTTGTATATATGCCTTGCAAAAATACAAGACTCCAACTCCTTAAATACATTGCCAGTATTGTAGAAACTGCATGTAGAAGTTTTTGCTTTGTTTTGTTTTGTTTTTCTTTTGTGCAAGGCCAGGAGCATAAAGTGCTGCTTGATAAATCTTAACGATAATAAAGATCAATACACATGAGTATATTTATTGCTGTTTGTAAACAAAAATATAAAACACCATCTCAACATCTGTAAAAAGTGTTGACGAGGCCTATTTAATTCATGGATATTGTTGATATTTTAATTCAGTGGTAGCACTGGGATGAAAGAAACATATATCTCCGAATTTACGTTTGAAGCAAAATGAGAACCACTAGAAATATGGTTTAAGAGCAAGTTTGCTGCTAGTTTACAATAGCAGAATCCTACCTTCACTTGATTCATAATGAGAAAAGCCTCCATTTAAAAATTCAGTCCTGTAGTTTATAGTCTGTCACAAATACCAGAAAAATAATGTTGCAGATAAAATTGTGTGCCAGTGTCCCTATCGGCACAACATTACAGAATAAATGAGTGTAGTAGGCTTAGTTTTAACTTAGCAGTTTTAGAAAATTTACTGTGGCAGGTCCTGTTGGGAATATTTCTTATCAGAACTACCCCAAATTTGAAAAAGGCAAAAATTCATAGATACTGGGGTTAGAAGGATGAATTTCCTTTTACACTCCTTCTCAGCTCTCTCCCCACAAAAAGATATTTTCTCTGTTAAGAAACAACTGAAATTACGTGAAATCACATAGTCATAGCAGCCACATTTTTTTCAGATATGTTTCCATATCTGGAAACCAAGTGTCATGCATCTTCACAAACTGACGAAATAGAGAACAACTTAAATCTTATCTTTCAAAAAATAAAGGTCCAGTGAGAGGGAGAGATAAAGTTGCTGAAGTATTAGCAAATAGTTTAATTTTTCCATGCTGTTTTAGAGGCACCCAAATGTTAAACCATATGGGCAAAATTCTACTGTCAAAATCACACATGCTACTTTCTGAAAATTAATTTAAAGTAGATATGTTATGGGCCAGTTGTTACGATGATCAATAGGCTTTTTGGCATGTTCTAAAATGTGCCTTCCCCCAAATCCCCATGTTTGCTGCAGATGGTCAAGCTTCAGAAGAGGCGTGGTTTGGCCAATAAGTGGCTTTACAACCACAATTTACTTTCTCCTTGTCTGAATGAACTGGCATGAAAATAACTTCTGAAGTGAGCTCTTTCTAACCACCATGTAAACACAGTTGACTTACTTGTATTTTTTCTTTTTTCTTCTTGATGCATCACATAGGGACCTGAACTGTGTTAAATTTATCATGGGGGAAATTTATGTAGTTGTTGATGATGATACAAACTGAGTATAAAATTACTTATGCATGTTTGAGCTGGCATAAACAAGGACAGAAAGTTCAGCGATGGATCAGATCCTTGGTCTGAGGCAGCAGGACTGGGCTGAGTTATCAGAACTATGCCTTCACCTTACCAGCTATGCTGGCCTCTTTTGTGAATAACAGAAGTAATTTTAATCCCCATTGCCCACAGCCAGATGAGGGTGGTTCTCAGAAGGTGATTTCCAGTACTTGCAGTCCCCACTCCAAGATTTTTAGAAACATAGGTAACTTTCTCAGGGACCTTATGCATGCCACATTCAGCACCAATAAGAACAGCTTTTTGATTTATTGCATTTGGTCTCCCATTACTTTATAATGATAGCTTACAGTTTGTCAGATTTCATACCCTTTTTTATCAGTTAGTTCTATGTTCTGTTCTCATCAAATACCAGTAGCTGTTGTGAAACAGTTGAGACCAGGCCATAAAAGAAGTCGAAACAGCAATATTCCATGCTGCTGAACTAAATTCTACCTATCTATTTTCACAAAGCTTCTTCAGCCCTAAGTCAGGAAACCCCAGAATGAGGCAAATAAGCAATTCGGTGGCAGCTGAACTCAGACACTGGAAAAATAATTCCAGCATAGTTTAATACAAGTAGAATTTACCTTTCTTTCCTCTTCCCACTTCCTTGAAATGAAAGCCTGAAAACCTTTTCTTCTGCGCAGAAGAGAGTAATTCTAGGCTTTGTGGGAAAAAAACCCAACCCCTATTATCTTCTTTTCCCTTCCCTCCCCCTGAAATCTAAAGATCCAGAAAGAGACAAAAATGCCTATAGCCTCTCCACATATCTTTGGGATTGTCCTCTGGAAGTGAAACTATCTTTCACCCTCTGCGCAAGGGGTTTTAAGCCTGTCCCTTCTCACCCCTGCCTGGAGGTGCTCCCCTGGCCACTGACGTCGCAGCTACTCCCCTCCACCCATGACAAACTTCTCTATCTGACACTGTTTTGTTCTGTAGCATGAATGTTCACAGGGAAAGTGAACTAGGACACCTTGTGTCCTGGGTTAATCAGAGACAGAGTTAACTTTCTTCATAATAGCTAGCAAGAGGCTGTGTTTTGGATTTGTGCTCAGAAGGAAGCTGATAAAAAGTGATTTTTATGCAGCTGCCAAGGTCTGCAGACCGGAGAAGCTGGGAGGGAGCACAGCCCCAGCTGCTAGCCCAGGATTTGATCTTAGGTTTGGGAGTGGCCAGAGTGGCCAATAATCTATTCCGTAACATACACGTCATGCCCAGTATATAGGTGAGGACCCTCCGGAAGATCGGCCCTTTTTGGTTCTGGATCTCTTTTGCTCTGGATCATCTTGCTCCAGGTGGTCACTCTCCCAAGGCCTTCACCCCCCCGCCCCCACCCCAGTCAGCTCTCAGTCTGGGGCGCTCGGACTGTTATCTCCGTTCCGTGAGTGCGGTTTCAGGACTCTCCCTACTCCGGGATCATTAGCCGCAAACAGGCTGAGCCTTGGTCATCGTGTTGGGGGGGGGGGCGCAGTATCCCTGTGTATCACTCATTTGTATACTTGTATATTCATTGGCCCCCAGCCAAGGGCAAACCCATCACACCCTGTAACTTGTACATGTAACTTGCTTCTCAAGTCAATAACCTACTCACTGGAGTAAGTGATGCTGGATTCAATTATACAGCATGAAACCGTTCTAGCTGGAGAGTGTGCAGGGTGCCAGTTTCAGCCTCTTGTTTAAGGGTAAAACCCTTTTCCTCAGGTACAGGTTTCATGCCCTTAGATTAACGGTATCATTTTGCTGTCTTTTGGGGAAGGATAGTCATTTTAGGCAAGATTCTCTCTGCAGCTTTACATCTTGCACATAATGCACCAGAAAAGGACAATTAAAAAAGCTAGCATACTAAATTAAAAGGTTGCTCTCTGTCCTCCTTTCCAATACAAGAATGCAGGGTAAAGGCATTTTCCTGGAAATCGAATATATGAGTTTAATCTGCTGAGGGAAAAGAAGGAATGGAATTGATACTTTCCATATTTCTCTACTGAATTTCAATGTGCTAATGCATTATCTGATCCGTTGCAAACACATCAGGGTTATAGCTCATGTGCAAGCCATCTGTGTGATACATGTGCAATTTGTTCATAGTTTCCCAGATGTATTAGAGCCACTGCACAAGAGCTGAAGCCTGGGAAACTGATCTGCAGTTTCACATCTATATGATCTTTACGTGCCTGTTGAGTATTTGACTGAGACTTCTGGAATGAATTCAATCAGGGTTACAGTCTGTATAGAGTTCTAGGGGAAAGACAAAGGTGGGAACTCAGACAAAACTTCCCAAAGACAAAATCCCCAAGCAAAAAAAGCTCAGAAAAACAAAACAAAACAAAACAAACCCCAAACCTGCTGACCTTGTTGCTTGAGCAAATTTGCACCTAGTAGTCTGTCTTCTCAGAGGCCAATTGGTACTCTGTGATCCTCTGCATCAGTGACTCGGCTAAGGTCTGCAATTCTACCTAATGAGTGTACCACAAAAGATAGGTTCTAGGTTACGGAAATTATAGAGTGGAGAAGAAACTGATAAAATGCTACATATTGTAGAAAGGGCATTGCTATTGCATTTAAGGAAAATTTTGAAAGTATTATTTTGGGCGGAGCTTCAGCAATGAAGGGGAAAAACACCTCTTCATTTGTTGAACTAAAACTTTATTATATTGTAAGAATTCTCATTCAAGCCTAAACACAGAGAATCAAAAAAGAAATAAAGAGCTACAACAGTAGGAATATTTAAAATAATTCAATTTGAATTTAATTTATTTCTGGCATGTCCAATCTTTCACGTTTCAACCATTTCACACATTTTAGAGTTTTTTCTTCTTCCAGTAAAAGTAACTGAATCGATCAGTTCTGTTCTGTGAATTTCTGAAATTGCTGGTGTTTGAAACTAACACATTGCAACTGTACGACAGCTTCTAAATGAGACGAAAAATAAATCAAAGGTTTGAAGGGTTGCTCTGGGCACCTACAGAGGTTGGATGATTAAGTGAAACTGACTGAATAATATGTAGTGAATAATACACTCAAAGAATTTTTATCATTTTTTCCCTCTACTCTTAGAGTAACTGCAATCAAATCGCGATTTGTATAGTTTTGTTATCCATCTTGGTTGGCTTATTCTTAGCAGTAAGTTGGTTTGTTATTTTTATTTCATGGACAGATCATAGTTGTTACTGTAGCACACAGAAATCTGCTGTAGTGATAGCTGTTAGTGACAGATCACTTAGGCCTATATTTGTAATTTTCTTTGACTAGGTGTGACCCGGATGACTGGAGGAAGGGTCACGT
>NW_010107446.1:0-4802 GCF_000699245.1 Pterocles gutturalis | reverse complement strand
AACCCTGGGGGACTCCACTAGATACAGAAGTCGAAAACTTCCAGCAAATGACCATTTCCTATGCCTCCCCTTGCTGGAAAGCTACCCAGAAACTCCAACACAATCACTTTGCTGTCACAAAATTGCTCTTCAAATACCTGAGAGCTTGCCCAAGCCGAAAGGATGTGTGCCTGATGGGAGATAGCATACAACAAGAGACACAGAGCAGTCTAGACCTGAAGTGTACCACCCACCCATGTATAGTTGGTAAAAAACAACTCGGCCTGCTGGATTTTATTTTTCTCACTGAGGTACACGTTGCTCTTAAATAAACATGATTATACCCTACATGGAGCTGCAGCTCGGTCCAAACACTAAAAATAACAGGCAGAAAGTAGAGACTTCAATTAGATGCATACTGCTCAACAATTTAACTTCTAATTGGCTTGTGGTTATTCCCCAACTAGGAACCATCCCTGTTGCGTTTAAAGGATTCACAGTCTAGCAAAGCAGGGACCTGAAACAAAATTGTTTTTTAAAGTGAAATGACCAAAAAAAGAGACCTATGTGTTGGATGTCGAGGAACTCACATCTTTTTGTGCCACTTACCTTTAGCTCAGAGCTATTCTGCAGCTAGTCTTGCCATTGTGGGTTTGACAGGTAGGTTCAGCTCCGCATCCTCTCCTCAACTTCATTTCTGTGGCCCCACAAAGATTTTCTAACCTAATTTGGGTTAGATTTGGTTCCTGATTCAGCTTGTGGTGCAGTACTGCAGGACCAGTGGCCAGGAGCATCCAAGAGCATCCCAATTTCTGCCCTCCACCACTGCAGTCCAAAATCTATTTTCGTTTCAGCTAGCAACAGCAGAACCTCCACCATCTTCATTCCCTTAATTTTTATCTGTATTTAATTCTTCTTGTTGACTCAGTGTGGAAGCAGTAGAGATCAATGTGTGATTTGCCATGGCATCAAGAAGGGATGCTTGTGCCAAGCAAAACTCGTGCCTTGTTTCAGCCGGTGGCATACACACATCACACAAAGTGGCCTTCAGCATCTCTCGAGTAATTTATCAGATGCTGGCATGACCTGTTATTCTTCAAGGTACATCAAGCCAGGTGCAAAATGGGAGGGGGATGAAAAGTGGGCTCAATTTCTGGCAGAATGGCCAAACCATGCCACTGCCCACACCCCATTTTAGCTGAGCTTGGAGTTTAATTCTGCCCTGGCATATGGTGGCCTCAGAAGACAAAGGTTTCTGAAGGCTCTGGTGGGATAGAGAGGTGGATTTCAATGGTATACCACCAAAATTTGTAGAGTTACCCCCACGCCCAGCGAGAACACAGGAACCTTTGCCTCTCCCTACAACAAGAGCATCACTCCTTTTTTTTTCCCCAGAATGCAGGAGTAGTCTTTTCCTGCCCTTATTTCCAAGCAACCTTTCCCCCCAACTCGACACCTGCAGAAAATGTGTCTGCTACAGTCCCATGATCACCCAGGCTTAGTCTTGTACCTGTGACTTTGGTTTAACTGGAGGAAAGCATGACAGTTTGGGGCGAAAAAAAGTATAGTCTGTGAGTAAAAGTAGCACATGCATTCCAATATACTCTATACATGGTTGGAAGGTAAATTCTGGATGTCTTTCCCCAGTGCTGCACCCCGGGGGATGTCTAAGAAAGCATTTACACCATTGTACTGGGGAAGAGAGCACAGAAATAGCACTGTGTTTGATCTGGCTAGGCTGAAATTAAACTTACACCTTCTGCCCAAAAGCATGTCCCAGCACCAGCCCTTCCTCGTGTGAATGGGTTTCACTCCAGCAAGAAGCATCCCAGAAACCACTGTGGCCAGAATGGTTTCAATTTTGCATTACCCAGTGGAGTCCAGTCAAATAATTACCTGACTCCTCGCCAGCCATGGCTACTGACCCAAGGCTCTCACATGGGCATGATAACAATGAAAATTTGGGGGGGGTTTGGCCATATTCTTATACTGAAACTGAAAATATGCCCTGTGTCACAGGGGTTGATAAAAAGCAAAAGCAAGTGGCTGATGCCCTTGGGCTGCCTCATGAAGTCAGTAGTAATGAAGAAGAGAAGTTTCTCCAGCTTTGGGAGAGTAATAATGTATAATACGGCTAACACCACAGGGCAGCTCTGTGAAGGCAGTAAGTGATTCAAACCAGCTTTTGATCCCCATAAAAAATGATTTTTCTAACATAGGGCTTAGCTTTTTTACTCATAGACTTGATATCACTTGATTTACTGCATCAGGTGTTTCAACACAATTAATTACAAAACATCATACCCCAAAATTATAAGGGTGGGGTTTTTTTTGAAATCGGGTTTATCATGTTCTACAAGCAGTGAACAGAATTAAAGCCCAGAACTGAAATAATTATTACATTAAATACAGCTTGATGATTAGCCAAGGGATGCTTTTAGTGCTAAAAGGCGAGACCATAGCATCATCATGCAGCGGTGACACCCCTGCTGTGTGGCCGACACCCTGGGAGGCTCTCATTCGAAATTGCTTTCTTGCCAATCGTTGCATGCCTGGGCTTGTTGGTTTTTCTTTAACTCCTGTGATTTCAAAAAAGCAAACTAAGTAAGAGCAAAGCTGCACAAGGGTCCATTTTCTGGGTACGGCATCTGCATGAGTTGCTTATAAAGACCAATACCGCGTTGCCACATAGTCATCGTACAACTCTATGAATAGCGGTTGTTCTGGCAGTGCAATAGCCCCACTGCTAGAGCTGTCCTGTTGCATGAATCCACCCCTGAGTAACGGTGCTTGTTGGTAAGCTGGGAAAAAAAAAGCAAATTATTTCATTGCACACAATGCGACCAACATTAATGTCTAGAATTGCAGGTAAGCATGCTTTTTTTAATCATTAATTTATTTTTTTAGGGCCAAAATCTTGGAAAGCAAAGTGTTGGCTTCTTCTAATACAGATTGTTTGACAGAGTGCCTCCAGGTCTGGTACCGAGCCCACATCCCACTCCTGGCCACCATCACAAGCCCATTGTCCTCCTGCGGTTCGGAGCAGCAAGGCTGGTGGCCCCAGTCCACAGTTTTGTCCCAGTCGTCCAGCTCTCTTGCACACTTTCCAGCCTGAAAAGCTGTCTGCTGCTGAAAGCCTACCGCATTGTCCTCTGACAGATGCAAAAGTAGCTAAATAACAGGAACAGGAAATAACCACCCAAGGTTTGCCAGCCGTCAGCCAAACTCTACCCCGCTCGAATAATTTTCAATCCCAATTTACTAAAAACTGTGATCTGGAGTTAAACATAGCAAATAACACAGGGTAAGAGCTGGCTTGGGTTGGATCATTGCTTTGGTTTGCAGACCTTGGAATAACTCTCCCTGTTTATTTGGTGCTGGGAAGCGCAGGGGCACTTCTGGGAGTGCCGGCAGCTCTCTGGATGTTGTGGATGCTCAGCACCTCCCATGAATTTCTCCATGTTTTGCAGTATCGGACCCTTGATGGTAGGTTACCAGTTCTGCGAGGCGCACATGGTATACTTAGGGATGCGTTGAAATGAGAGGCTGCAGATGAACAGGTTTTGCCTGGGATCCTTTCATTAGAGCCCGGACAGACATGCACACAAATGGAGTCCCATTGACTGGGGAGCATTTCCAAACCCTGTTATTGGGGATCCCAGTGTGGAAACACTCAGCCACTGACCATGCTGAGATGCCATCACCATTTCAGTCCAGTCCGGATGGTCCTCCAGTCATGGCCGGTAGGGTCAACCACCCAAAATCCTGCCTTGTGTTGACTCCTTGCCCATTGCTAGGTGTGTTCGGAGGTGCAAAGCGGAGCTACAGGAGACCCGGGCTTTCCATAATGAAACGGTTGGAGTTTTGAACATGAAATGCTCTGGATTTAGGCTTATTGCATTTTCATCTTCCAAAATACAAAGAATACAAGCTCCCTTTCAGCTGCACTACTGCCTGGCACAGGTAAGTTTTGTTCAAGTGAGACCATGAGTGCTCTGTTCAGTTTAGGACTCACAGAAGTCAGATCCAGGGCAGGATTTGGGGTATCTGGCCATGCCCATGGATGTTCTTGTCCTTCATGCACTTTCCAAATTAGGGATTGGGGAAAAAGCATATTTTAGAATAAGATCACATAGAAGAAGAGGGTGATAAGAGGTCATGGGCATCCTGAGTGTCCTTGGGCAAACTCTGGGGCTTTTATCAAACTCCCGACTCAAACTGCTGGGTTCACTGGTATTGAACAGTGAAGGTGGGATGTTGCCTCAGGGACTGAGAAATCCAGGACCTGCTGCCTCAGAAACACAAATTGAATTTCTGGGGCCCAGAAGGTGCAAAACCTTCAGATCAGTCCTAAGTTCCCATTATTTATAAATAGGAACTGAAATGTCGCCCTATGAGCACTGACATCCTCATTCTCCAACAGATGTCCAGTTTTGCTGGTCCATGGTGGCACCTCTAGAAGGTGACACCAGGCACCACCACCACCAGTCTGGTTTCCTCCATACAGGACAAACCTAACCAGGCAGGTCAGGCTGTCACAAAGATGTGATGATTCCAAAATCAAAAGGGTTTGGGCCAAATAATTTTATTTCAGCCGTAACAGGGCAAACCAGCAACTTGCTGGCTGGGAATATATTTATAAATGATTTACCAGGAGGGCTGCGACTGCGATGCAACACTCGGGTGCTCAGGGTACCCACAGCATCTTCTGAAAGGCAGTTTGTTCATTAGACCCTTTTATTTACTTGTTTATTTATTAGAAAAGGGTTTTGTGGGTGCATTGGATTTGGCCAGAGGCATCACAGAATCACAGAATCACAGAA
>NW_010107445.1:0-1797 GCF_000699245.1 Pterocles gutturalis | reverse complement strand
CAGTCTATGCTCCACAGTTGTCAAAAAATCCAGATGCAACACTATCACAGAAAAAATTTTCTTTTTACGCTTCATACATGAGAAAAAAATCTCATAATTCTCTTACGGAATTTTGAGAAGGCTTTTAAAAAAATTGAACAATATTCAGTCCTTTCTGATGTCCTGGGTTCCTTTCACAAGGGTGTAGTAAGATGCACCACAAGCCTGCAGTAATCAAGTCTATTTTATTTCAAGAGCAAAAGCTTGCTTTTTCATCATTTTTATCTCAGCCACTTAGATTATATGGGTCACAGTTCCTCCTCTTGTCCTTCAACAAATGGGAACAGTTGGACATTGTAATCCTCCCTCCACACTTTTTGTGTGAAGTTTTCGTTATAGTCCATATGTATCTGCCTTAGCTACAAATTGCCATGTTTTGAAGAACCATAGGTAGGAAACAGCCTCTTAAAGACAAGTATTTGTTAGAATATTCTGAGAAATGTTCTAATAAACTATCTGTGCAAGACAACATTTTGATGACTGTTATAGTAATCTGGCACTAGAAATTATTAGATGTCCCAGTTGTCAGCCATGATGGGTTCTTTTAAAAATCCACTACAATTTATAGCACAATGACTAAATCCATCATATATAGTTGAGTGTAATTTACAATGTAATGTACTAAAAATACAGCCACCCTAATAAAAAGCTATATAAATCACACAGAAAAACAAACAACCATTTGCCAGGAAAAAAAAAAAAAAGGAAAGACATGTCAAAGAAAAAAGGTTTCCTTTTTCATCCTTTCCCTCCTTTAAGCTCTAATCCTGCCCCTGCAAAGTGCACTGCAAAAATCTAGTTCAAAAATGGAAAATCAGAATCTTGAAAACTGTCATTGTTTATCAGGACTTACACCACTGAAAGTAATGGATGGTGCTGATGCAGTAATCAGTCTAAAGCCTGCAGGAGATTTGTGTAGCTATAGCATGCTGCCTCCTGTGGAAGGCGTATTCTGATGAGAGAGTTAGCTTTGAGGTTGCTCTACTTTGTGCAAGAGCACTTTCCCTTCCAGTGGAATACACCCTTTATTTCCCTTTCTGAGTGCAGAATAATCCAGGATCTGCCTTTTATTCCCTAAGCCAGCACTTTAGTATGGAAATGGCCACTTACCATCCAGAAGAAGAGAGTCACAGTCAGCTGTGGTGGCATCCTCAGATCATGGAGCTCAGCGGCTGGTTCAATGGGATGAATGCTGCTGCTTCCCTGCCCTTCTGGCATAGCTGCTAAAGAGCATTCCTTGCTTCTCACTGTTGAAAGAGCTCTTCAGCCCTGAATGAGTATCCTTTCTGCTTCCTGTTACCCTGCTGAATAGACAGTGACACTGGTATGTTAGACTGTTACCCAATAGTCTCAACTTTTCCCTCCCTCTCCAATTTTGTCATAAACCACAAGCATCAGGTAGACCTAAATGCATCTACATCCCATCTTCAACATCAGCCAATGACAAATGCTTAAGAACAGTACAAGAAACAGGGCAATTTCAGGGTGTTTCAGGCCCTGGTACATCCTCCAAGCTTCTCACGATCAGTTGTTTATGATCTTTTCAGGAAGAGGTTAGACATTGATTTCTTTCAGCCCATACTCAGTCAAATAAAGGAAGCCAAGGCTTTGCTAAAGAAAAACAAAAGCACAAATATAGGGCTGCAAACTTAAAAATAGGAGGAAATTACGTTTCCTACCCAGAAGAACTGAGAAGCCATGCCAACTCTTGTGTGGGTTATAACAGAAACAGAGAGGGTAAGATGTCTGCTTCCAAAG
>NW_010107444.1:6619-7987 GCF_000699245.1 Pterocles gutturalis | reverse complement strand
GGGAGAAGGACTTGGGGGTGTCAGTAGATTAAGAACTGAACATGAGTCGGCAGTGTGCACTCGCAGCCCAGAAGGCCAACCAGATCCTGGGCTGCATCAAGAGAAGCATGGCCAGATGGTCAAGGGAAGTGATTCTCCCCCTCTGCTCTACTCTCATGAGGCTCCACCTGGAGTACTGCGTCCAGTTCTGGGCCCCAAAAGGCAAGAAGGATGTCAAGCTGTTGGAGTGGGTCCAGAGGAGGGCCATAAAGATGATCAGAGGGCTGGAACACCTCCCCAACGAGGATAGTCTGAGAGAGTTGGGTTTGTTCAGCCTGGAGAAGAGAAGGCTCTGAGGGGACCTTATAGTAGCCGATACTTCAAGGGGGCCTACAGGAAAGCTGGGGAGGGACTTTTTACAGGGGTTATGTAGTGACAGAACAAGGGGTAGTGGATTTAGACTGGAAGAGGGCAGATTTAGACTAGATATGAGAAAGAAATTCTTTACTGTGAGGGTGGTGAGACACTGGAACAGGTTGCCCAGAGAACCTGTGGATGCCCCATCCTTGGAGGTGTTCAACGCCAGGTTGGATGAGACTTTGAGCAACCTGGTTTAGTGGGAGGTCTCCCTGCCCATGGCAGGGGGGTTGGAACTTTACGATCTCTAAGGTCCCTTCCAACCCAAACCATTCTATGATTCTATGATTCTATGTTTATTTGGGGGGAAAAAAGTCATTACTGTACCTTCTGGGCACTCCCTCCAAAACACATTGGAGTAAAATGTAGAAAGAATTCCTTTATCAGTGGTTTAACTAAAAACAGATTTTGGCAGCTAATCTTCTAAACATTTAAATGTCAACAACTACTTTACACCTTTTTTGGAGCAAAATGTACGCCATAGTTTGGAGAGCAAAATTCAGGATATGAAATATGTATGCATACATTTTGATATACACATACTCTGGCAAAGATTTTTTGGAAAAATATCACAACAGTGCGAGTTCAACAAAAAACTGAACAGTTCAGTCTAGGAGTTTTATTAGCTAGTCTTTAGGGGTGAGATTTTTGACTCCTTTATTGAAAATAATCTGTCAGAATTATCAGTGAGGTTTAGTCAGTGTCAGTGAAAGCTGGAGCAGGCAACAGCGGTCCCTGGGTCAAAACGCCGTGGAAAACATACTGCCTGTGCATTTTTTGCCCTTGTAACTCAGCTGGGTTATAACTGACGGTAGAAAACACAGTCAGCCTCACTTTACATAAATATTTAAGCATCATAAAAAGTGCTACATCTGAAAATTGTTTCCAAACACTTCCCCATTTCACAGTTCATGCAGGCATGAGCTCCTGCACAGCTACATGACTGTATACACTGATACACAGCACAGCCTC
>NW_010107444.1:0-6588 GCF_000699245.1 Pterocles gutturalis | reverse complement strand
CCTGCTGAAAATTCCCTTGTATTAAGAATACCTTTATTATTATTTTTTCAGATTTCAGTTCAGTCAAATCAAAGATAGTTTACTTAAGAAGCAAAACAAAACTGGCAAATTAGAGAACAGCGTCCTAACCTCTGGTTTCACAATCAGCATTAGGAATTTTGGTTCAGGCAACTGTCTATCTTGTTGAACTTCAGAGGCTACATTGTCCTCTGCCTGTTCTCAAGCACTTTAAAAATTAAATTTGGAAAAGCTCATGCAGCTGTGGCTGGCACAGTTTTGGCTCTGCATTGTGAGACTGAGTGCTACCATCTTGTCTTCGTTGTTTCTAATAAAAAAATTTCCGAAATAAATTTCAAGGACTGACAGCAAGTTGTTTTAAAAGCAAAGCACAGCAATATAAAAGGAAATGAAGTGTGTTTTATTGTGCCTTACGATAACATTCCATTGGAGTAAATTTTTTAATACTGCTTTATGTTTCAGGGCAACAACAGCTGAAATAAAAAGTATTATTCATACTCTTAACAATTTATAATTATAATAATACAAAGATGAGGAAGGAAGACTAGGAATGACAATTTTATGTTAAACAGAAGAATAATTCCCAGGAAGTATACATATTTGAGGATTACTGTAGCAACTGGCATCTCTGCATTAGTTCTAGAGATGCCATACTTAGCCACAGAAAATACACATTAAAGATATAATGAAGATCCTGCTTAGTATTGCAATAGTAAAGGAACATAAAATAAAGCAATGACTTTCCACTACTTCTGGGCAGGCACTGTCTTCCCATAGCATGATTCTGCAGAAAGGCCCCTTCTCTGCCATCCAACAAATTGTCTCAGTGGAATGGAGGAGAGCACAGCCACCAAACTCTGACACCTGCGAGATACATTCCTTGGTTTGGGATCTACCCAGTGGCCTGTTAAGCTCTTGTCCTGAAGCTTTGGTAGTTTAGCCTATCCAGTGTGATTTCTATCCAATATTTCAAAATTTTAAAGCACAGACTGTGAGATATCTGTGAGCTATCTGTGAGGGATTTTTTGCTCCCAAGTATGAACTGGGGATGGGTGTGGGGCAAAGCTTTCCCTCTCTAGTGCTCTGTTTTCTTGCTGAATTCACTGGGAACGGCAGAAGTCCAGAAACTCTGAAAATAAGCCTCTCTTATTTAAGCCACTAAAACTGTTGCAACTCTGAATCTTCTTGTCAAAGTGCATTAATTCAAATTAACATAATAGATTGTACATTGTGGGGTTTGGCCTAAGAGAGCCTTAAAACTCTGTTTTCCCTACGGACTCCTCAGATGCTATTACAATTTGTTTTCCTGTAAAGTAGTCTACGAATAGAACAGGAACTAGGAGGGTTTGACAAGAAACAGAAGTTTGTAATACAAGACACCAAAATGCTCATGTTCTCACTCACCTCCTCTAAGGGTTTCTTCTTTCTCTTTTTTCCCCCACCCAAGAAAGTAGAATTCTGGAGCCAGGACCCACAGCCCTTTATAAGCCTGTCTGTAAGGGTAGCTGTTGCTTCATTTAGGACAGAGAACAGAAAGACTTCTTTTTTCCCAGATATAACCATAAATCTCAGTAGAAGGCACAAGTTCCAGCTCACTGTGCCACAAGGCTGACTTAGCTGTGCCCTCTGACGAAATCCAATTTTTTTAGAGCTCTGAAGGTATCTTCACAGAGCGTGTGAACCAGTCACACTACTGTGTTCATTTTACATGGTGCTGCTTCTTTTAAAGGTGCCACTAGTGTCTTGAGTGATCTGTTCTGACTATCTATTATTTTTCCTAAAGCAAAAGGTGCAAGGCATGAAATAATTTCAGTTTTGGTGTCCACAATTATACAGTCCTGCTGTCAGCTCCAATGGGAGTAGAGCTGTTATAACCACACTGTTCTATGAAAGAAAGGCAACTCTGCTTTAAGGTCTACATGTAGAAACACAAAAACATGTCTGTACTAAAGAAGTAATGACATACAAACTAACTAACCAAAACAACATAGTTAAAGGACAGGTACTATGCAGGAATTTTAGCTCCTGGAAACTAAAATGCTACACGATGTGGGTACTAATGGAACAAACAAACAAACAAAAAAAAAAAAAAAAAAAAAAAAGAGAGTGAGAGAAATGCACCGTCCCTGAACAACCAGAGATAAAATCCATAAACAGGCACCCAGCCAGCCAGGTGCTATGTCCTAATGTCCTTCTTTAATAAACAGCAAAAGGACAAGATGCAGCACATTACTAAGGATAATCCTGCTATATTCTCTGTCCTGGGAAGTGTACAATGTTAAAAGATCCATTTAACTTAGTTTTTTAACACAAGACATTACCCTCACACAAAGACATCCAAAAAGAAAGATGAAGGGAACATCTGTTCAGCCACTCAGATTTTCTGTATGCTTGATAAGGAAGAAAGTGCTGCCATCCTTCACATAAATAAATAAACACCATGATCTGGTGCCTAAAATTCTGTCAAAATTATAAATATTTTATATAAAATGTTTCAACGCAGGTGGTGCTTCATCTAAAAATATAAAATAAATTTGATTTATTTCAATGAGACACAAAAACATAATTGAAGAAATTAAAATGAAACATAGAAAATAATTTAGGGAGGCTGGTTCAATTAGAATGACAACAAAGAGCTCATTACTGTATCTCAAGTTAAGTAAGCATGCTGTCACTCTAACAGACTGGTTTTAATTATTTCAAGCCATTCTGTTGTGATTATTTATATTCCAATATTTCTGGCAAACACATTTAGGAGAGTTAATTATCTTTTCTGAAAGGTGCAACAAGTTTTCGTTGACTGAACTGAGGTGCAGAGTGTCTAAATATATGTGCAGTAACTTCAAACAGGCTATTTAAATAGGATATTCTAATTAAGCACTTCTAAACCAAATCAGAATCTATCACTTTCAGTTTGAAAACGGCCTTTTAACTTTCCTTTTTTTCTGATCTTGCATGTTCCATTCACTACTTAGTTCTGAAGGAAATTTACAGGATGGAATTTATGGGAAGGACTGAGAGCCGTAGTGACCCCACAGGAACAAATACTGCGTGGTAATTTGCTGCCCCTTCAGCCATACCAATGCAACTCTTTACAAGAAGGGATCTTTTACTGTGGGTTTTTTTTAGATGTAGACCATTTCAGTAATTCAGCTCACTGAGTAGCCCCACATGCCGCTGTTCTTGTGCAATGAAGATGAGGTTTCTCAACAGCTAAAACCAATCTAAACTGGCTTTGCAAACCATCCTGCTTCCCTTTCTCTTGTGATCTCCACCCCTCTTACGCTGGCGCTGATGCTTCCCAGTGACTCGGAGCTGGTACAAAGGGCTTTACAGAAACTTATTAAGGCTTTCTGTAGGGTTTCCTGGCACTCCCAGTGCCAGGGGTAGTACAAGAGAGGCAATGGGGGAGCCAGAGCAAAGTATTAAGATGAAACCATGGCTGAGCTGACTCAAACTGGTTTAATTTGTCACAGAAATGAAACCTGAGGGTATGGTAAACACTAGCATGGGGGTACAAGGCCCCAGGGCAGAGGGGGGTACTGGAAACTTCTGAAGGCAGCTTTTCCAACAAGGGCAATGTCTTGAGAAATTTCAGCCACAGGGTTAAGATTGGCATAGGTGGAGCCTATAGCTGCTCACAGTGTGTCCTGTCACAGCTGGGCCCCTGCATGTCCCCACACTGCCCATTGCAGTAGGGGAGGGAGTGGTGAGAGGCAGAGGACTGGCTGATTTACCACAGCTAGGAGACTGTCCTTTGAAGGAAAACTCTACAGGCCATGTTTAGAAAGTTTTAAGATCTTTCCCTCTCTTAAGTAGCAAACATTAAAGATAAGACCTGTTATATCACTTTAAAAGTTGGGTTGCTATTTGTCTATCTACACTTCCACTCATTACATCTGCAGTGTATTAACAAGTATGAACGGCTAACTCTGTTACTTGGATTGCTTCTTCAGGTGATTTCTCACTGGGATCATTTTTGTGCAAGCAGAACTGCAGATCAGAATGAACATTCAGGACCCACATTCACCTGGCAAAGAGTACTCATGTTCATGTAGAGAAAATACAATCAAGCCTGGAAGGATGATGTCATGTCTGGTCAGTGGAGGAGGACTGCAGATTCCGTTTGCAGACATAGCCCTGTTTGTTAGAACTGATTCACAATGAGATTTTTTTAAACCCTCCTTTAAATACCACATTTAAAAACAAGGATTGCCCCATACTCTGAATTTATGCTTTCAGGGGATAGTGATTTGAGTAATATTTCAGGATTGGATGCCATTCTCAGAAATTTCCTGGACAATTCATCAGGGAGAAAATCAACAGTATCATAGAGGCATTTAGGCATGTTCCATACAATCTAAAATGCACAGGGAAGAAAAAAGCAAACAAAACCAAACAAACAAAAAAAACCAAACAAAAACCAAACCAAACCAAAACAAAAAGATGGCACTTGTGTAAGTTGTTTGTTTTGGCAAGCATCCTGCTCTATGCAATTCCATATGAGCTGCCAGAGAGTTTATGGAAGATTCAACATTTTTATTTCAATCCTTTTGGCCCATTTCAGATGACAGTGACCTGTGGGAAGTATTATGCATGCTTACTTAGAAAAATGTCTGAAATACTACTGTGTGCTCCAGCTGTTCAAAAGAAAATGAGGAATTATTTAACTGCTGACCATGACCAAATGTGGACGACAATAGTTAATGTGGGATTCCCGTCTCAGTAGAAATTTACTTCAACATCTGCGACACTCAACAATAGAAGGAAATAGTGGAAACGAATAGCAGGATTTCCTTTGAAAATTCACTTTTATTCTTTCTTCCCTTAAATCCCTTTATTCTTGTCTAGTAAAAAATGTATACATCAGTAGCAGCTGAAGGGAATGCAACTTCAGGCCTGAAAACACTTCAATCCATCAGCAAAGAGGTGCGGCAGCTGGTCAGTCTGCTGTCACGCAGGAAGGAAACCATAGCCTTTGCTTTGAGTCATGAGAAGCAATCAAGGAGGGAAACATCCATGCTTAGATGGTGGATACAGCAGGGTCAAGCTCTGGAGGAAAGTTGTGCATAGAAGATATCATTGTGCAAAGCTGCTCAGTCACCAGTTTCCAGCAAACACCAATGTGTATCTATGTTCACCACAAGAAACTGAGATACTGTCTGTATCTGCATTAACAAGCCTTGGATTGCGGTAGCAGCATGTCTTTAGAGAGAAAAAGTTGTTCTTGAGGACCCAGCTTCTCTACTTAGCTCATTACAAAGGATTCTACAGCAGACTAGTACTAGTCTGGCCTGATGTGTCAGAAGTGGTGCGAGCACATGAGGACCCTGTCTGGATCTCATCTGATTTGGTCCACATTGTAATGTGGTCTTGGAGCAAACAAACTGCAAAAAGTGGGCATAAGGAGACTTGTTTCAGAAGCTAACTCCTGATATAAATGAAAATGATAATTCTGATGCTCTTATATCCGCTGTTTTTCTTCTGCCTCGCTAGGGAAGGGGTTGTGAGATCAACATCCTGATAACAGCCAGAAAGCAGATATGCCAACCTGGAAAGGAATTCCCAGCAATGATCCTTGGAAGGATGGATTCTATCACCTGCCCTGGAGTCACATCACAGGGGTGACTTCTGGTCAGGAATTGTGAGATCACAGCAAATCTACTGCTGAGAATACCCAGACAGCTACGGCATGACACAAGCTCTCTGTTACAACCAAAGACACCTTTGTGAGAGGGTGTGTAGTTTAACCACATAATACATCTCCAATGAAAGTCTTTCCTATCCATCACCTTCACAAGCTTTTTGAAGTTTCTGAAGAATGAAGGCTAAAAAAATTTTCACAGGCAAGAATATCATGTTCAGAGATGGTGAAAAAAATACTTTCTTTCTGTACCTTTTTTTTGTCCAGAGCTTATTGTGGTGCGTAGTAGTAGTACAAGCACAACCAACAACACTTAGTTGCACAAGGAAGCTGAAGGACACTGGATCAGCTTTGGCTGGCTTCCTCTGAGTTAGCAGCGGGCTCCAAAGAAAACAATTTGAAGAATTGATTAAGAGTACTGTGAAGAAAAAGATCATAAAGATCATATGCAATAGTGTAATGCAAACAGTAATAACCCCAAACCTTTGGAAATGCAAGTCATTTATCTTCAGAAGACTACAGCAGAAGTAGTGCTTTGGAGGAAACATGAAAAAGCAACCTGGCAAAACTCAATACAATATAGTGCCCAAGTCAGTTCAACTCCATCCTGACTGCACCAAAGTAATAATGTACCCTCTTTCAATGAGTCACTTTTACTTAAACCATAAAATCAAAGAGTATTTTCAGATTGTTTCATTTCACAGATCAGAAATGGCTTCCAGCAAATTTGATAAATTCCATAAAGATTTCTTGCATTTAAACAAAGGAAATTACAAGGATCTTTGCAGAAAATTCATATTCACGAGCCCTGATTAAAGACAACAGATGCCCACTTGCAGTGAGCACACTTCATAGCTTGAACAACACAGAGTAGTAATGTAAGGTATACTCAGTTCATTCTGATCACAGAATCACAGAATCACAGA
>NW_010107443.1:0-4396 GCF_000699245.1 Pterocles gutturalis | reverse complement strand
AGCAAAAGAGATCCGGAACAAAAAAAGGGGCCAATCTTCCGGTGGGTCCTCACCTATATACTGGGCATGACGTGTATGTTATGGAATAGATTATTGGCCACTTTGTGCCTCAATCGCGAACCTAAGATCAAATCCTGGGCTGGTAACTGGGGCTGTGCTCCCTCCCAGCTTCTCCGGTCTGCAGACAGACAGAGAAGCTGAAAGACCTTGGCAGCCGCATAAACATCACTTTTTATCAGCTTTCTTCTGAGGACAAATCCAAAACACAGCCTCTTGCTAGCTGTTATGAAGAAAGTTAACTCTGTCTCAGCTTTGTTTCAGGACAACAACCCATAAGCTCCTCACTGGGCATTGTTTATGTTAACATGAGAAATTTCCAGACTCACCTGATTATTTCTGTTCCAAGTGTACAAGAGGAGACAAATACTGCCTATGAAACAGTGATACCCACTTGATAACAACTAAACGTGCCTGATATACATGTACGTTTCTACTTTTAAAAAAAGGCTAAATATTCTATTTTTGAAGTTGGAGTCCCATATTGCACTTGAAAATCTATATATCGCCACATACCTTAACAAGTTGAAGCTAAGATCTAGCCTTTTTGCCATGTGTCCATACATTCTTCCTAGGAATTCCGGAATTTCTTCACAGTCTTGACTAATGTAGGACACCTGAGAATTGGAAGCAAAAAGGAAACATTTCATAAATGGATTATTTAGTTTTCTGTCCAGATTCTGTCTCGACCCAATGACAACACACTACAGTATAGCAAATATTTGTTAGAGCTTTAAGCTACATCAGTTTTACCCCTATATAATCTATCACAATTTCACTTTCCTATTCATACAATCACCTTAATATTTATTACATCTATAGCCTTACGTACAATGTGTTGTCTCCTTTCAGCTGAAAATAATTTGATCAAATACATCACATTCCTTCTATTCCACTATTAATACTTTGATCTAACATTACTTTGCATTACCATTCTGATACACTCCAGAAGAAATTTTTTTTTAAGTTCAGAAGCCTTTCAAAGGACTTTCTAGTTTGCTTCTCAGTACACAACACACTAAAAGATCACTTTGGAAAGCTTGGTCCAGAAATAGCTGAGCAGTGTACTGTCAATCCATTCCATAAACACTGCTTGAGGAGATCATTATTGCCAGTGTTTTTAGTAAGAGGGCTGCCCAAGATCTGAAAAACCAAGCATACAGCTTTTTCAGAGAGTCGTGTAAGTCTTAAAGGTTTCCAGCTTCAACATCTATGTTCAGATCACACTTCTCCTTATACTCAAAATACTTGTGAATCTCCTTCCTCTTTTTCATACTGGCCCACCTAAGCCACCTTTAACAAACACAGGAAGAATTAGTAGTAGCACAAATACAGTCTACTCATTTTTTTTTTTTTAAACTAGGATGAAGTGAGTGATACAATTTCCAGAAAAACACAAACAATAAAACATTGAAACTTTTTCTATTATCTCTGTGGTATTGTCTTGTAAGTCTTTAGTTTGATTTCTTCAAATAATCCGCAAAAAGCCTGCCAAACCCGTCATAAGTTCTATACATCTATATTGGGTCACCCTCCCAGTGTTCAAAATATCAGTATAAACACTGACATTTCAGATTTTGTGCTAAAGAAATCTTAGTTGCCCTTAAATGGCAACTTGCTAGTTACGTAGATTTCAACACTGTTTGACCATTATCTAAAAGATATTGCTATTATCTAAATATTTAATATAAAGTCAATTTCAATACTATATCCCATTGGTCTAAAAGATGTTAGATGACAAATATGCAAAAGAGTCAGTCAAATTTTGTTTTGATAGTATTTCACTTTCTTTTAAAATAGAGACTCCTCTGGAGAGCAGACTGACGGTAGATAATTTTGCTAGTCATCCCGGTCTCTCACACTCTAAAAATGATTGCAATCTGTTAATACTATATTGCATCCCATTTAATTCATTTTGTTCAATAACTTCAACAGATAAAGCCGACAACAGAGAAATAATTTTTATGAGCAGAAAATAGGTAGCTTGAAGCGCAGTTTAACAACTTCTTCCCCTTGTGAAACCATACCCACTCCTGCAATAAATTCTGCTACCAGACATACACATTACTTCAGCAAATATAAGGACAAAAGGGAAAGGAACAGTTTTGGGCACTTGGCATCTTAATGGTTTGGACATAAGCCATTTTGTAGAATCTATTGAATTAAATACAGGGTTTTTTTCCTCCAGTTTTCATCCAAGACAACTACAATGCACTTTATAACATACACGTAGGTATGCATACAAAAATTGCTTCATTCTTCACTAAATGGTAGAACCTCTTTAAACTAATGCTCGCAAACCCTTGGAAAGATACCACATTAACAGCAGAATAATACTCTGGGTTAAGCATTTAGTTCAGTGTAACACATTGAAATAGAAACGACAAAAATATGATGTCTATTAACACTAGGGGCGCAAGACCATTTTGAGCAACTACAAACATAGCAAAAGCACAGACCACCACTTCGCTTTTCACCCTGGGTGGAGCGGTGGATAAGGAACAAGAAAACCTGACTTGCATTCCCACTGCTCCAGAAACTTACCTGGCCCATAAATGTTCTAGTTCCACAAGAACAGAAGTTGAAGAAAGAAGCTCATATAAATGTCTTGGAGCACACACGAGGCAAAATACAGAAAATGTTCAAAGCTTCAGCCTTTGCACTGTTATAATATACAAATATATTTGCATAACTAGTACAAAGAGATTATTCACAGGCATATTTGCAGATGAAACATGGTTCTCATGAGCTTTTAATGCTGAGGCCTTGTAAAAGGAATTTTACTTCCACAAAGTCCACTTCAGCACACTCACGGTACAAGCACCTTTTTCAGTTTTAAACAAATAGATTTATTTTTCCACAAAATACACAAAGTGCATTCAACTTCAGATCTCTATACCCTACATACATGAACTTGCTTCGGATACCCAAGAACTCTCTTTACTGTAAGAACAGAAGCAACCGCCAGCGATGAAATACACAAAAAGCCTTTTTGAACAAGTTTTAAGAGTTATTTCCCTACTCTTCTGCTTTTTAATCCTTGAACAATGCCAACATAAAACAAAACTTCAGTAGTCTGGACAACAGAAGAATAACATTTCTTCATTTTCATTCTTTCAGTTCAAAATCATTTACCCAGAAAACAATAAAATGTGCGTAATTCAGTATTCTTCCTTTTGCATCCATCTCAAATACCCTCAAAATGAGTACGAGCTTTGAAGTACATATCCAGTACATCACTGAGAGATGAGAGCAAGCATACTTTTCCCAAGACTCCTCAGCTCTTTAGGTACAAGACACATCAGTAACAGCAGATTTCTTAGATTTTTCTGTACCAGCCACAGAACATCACACGGGATTAAAAAATGGACATAGAAGTTTCTATTGCCTAATTCTCCAACTCAGATCTAATACAGGTTGGTCACAGTCAATCATTCTTATTACTGGTGCCCTGCTCTATATCCCACTGACACGTTCAGAAAGTTTCCCACAAAGCCCAGCATCAGACAGGCTATCGACATCTCAGGCACTCTTGCAGGTTCTTCAACACACTATGTAATTCAGGAAAAAAAAAAATGTGGCTTTACAAAATATGTAAAACATAAGTTAACCAGTCAATAGCAGTTGCACCTCTCTTCTTCTTCAGTTTCAGAGGATATTACCATTTAATCTCTGTGATCATTTTACAAAGATATTGTATTCTTAGTAAGGCATAAAGTAATATATTTATTAAAGAATGTCACCAAATAGGTCCTGTATGAGCTCTAGATACTGCATATTTCCTTCCATTGAAAAGAATTATATCTGGAGAATATTTCCAGTCTGTTGAGCATTATATTTTACTCTATACTGTTAGAAGACTATAAGTTAGGCACATAGCCAAATTAACATATGCTTTACTTGAGGGGGCTCAAGGCATGCTCAAGGGAAGAAGGCAGCATGTTACTCAGTGTCATAGTGCACCACAGAGACCATGGAAACCGTTTCCTGCTGCAGCTGCACAATTAGCCAATTGCCTCCATATCACACACACATTTACATGAATTCCACACAGAAATAGTGACCAGATTAGAGAAGCAACTAGCAGGGCAGCACTCTGGTTTAGTGGCAAACCATTTTCAGAAATAAGACAAACTTCATTTGTTCTTTTCATGTGGAAAAAAAAATATCAAAACAAAAAACCTTGCTGTTTTAGTCACAGGTGCAGCAGTAATGACATCAATTTTTTTGCGAGAAAGTTTTTCAATAGCCAAATAAGACACTCAGTAAAGGCCAGCAGAATTTGTTTTACTTCCCCACTTCTCTCTTTAACCGAAACATACACAGTGTTTACTTTCAG
>NW_010107442.1:0-1097 GCF_000699245.1 Pterocles gutturalis | reverse complement strand
GTCCCCTGGCCGCCCTTCGCGGGGAGCTGGCCCGCGCTCCCTGCTCTGCCGCGGCGGTCTCGCGTCCCTCCTCACCTGCGCCGGCTCCTCCCTTCCCCCGGCAGCCGCTCTGGGGCAGGGTCTGGCCCTCGCCTTGTGTGTGTTTGCTTAATCGGGTTCTTCACCCTCTGTGGCTGCTTTCTGCCTCCCCCCACATTTCATACAGCAGCGAGGAGCCTCGGATGAAAGCTGACCTGAGCGGCTGCGGCACGCCTCTCCAGAAGTTGCATTTCTTTCAGTTGAGATGAGGATGGGCCTGTCGTTCTGTGCAGAGTTTTGAAACCTTGTGAAATCAGGCCTCGAGCCCCTAGTAAGGGCTGCACTGCTGCCGTGGTCCATTACTTCAGAGTTCGTGTTGGGTGTGTGTGTTTTTCCACATTGGTGGCCTAGTTAGTAGAGGCTTTGTGGAGTGCGGACAGCGGGAATGCTACTGCAGTGCACCAGTTCTCTTGAGCTTTTTCTAGTCAGATACAGTGTTGTTGAATAAGACCCAATAATTAACATAGGGATGTGTTCATCATTGTGTTTGTGAAAACTCTTCTGTTGATTTCTGTAGGAAAAAAGTTGTTTTTCTGTGTGAAACTTCTTCAGGACTTTCCCCTGATCTTAGGTTTTGACAATGCCTTCTGTGGCTAGAACTGCCTCCTTTCCTCTTGATCGAATGAGAAGCAAACAAGCAGAGAGGTGGATTTATTCCAAACTCCACTTAGTTCTCTGTAACCCTAACAGTGTGATGTTTAAACATGAGGTCCAAATCATGGAAAGAGAATTTTCTGATGCTTTGCATTGCACAAAAATAATATCTCTGTGCAAATATTTTCAAAATCATTTTATCCTCTTTAATCCTAGAAGCAGTGTGTGTGATGTCTAATTTATGTTGACTTGTATTATCCATCTTGTTTGTAGGTATCCATGGTAAATCCTTTCATTGAGTAAGTTACATGCTTTTGCTCTCATTTTCTGTCTACCTCAGAGATCATTCATTCTTTCAGTGGTTTGGAGAGATCATAATGCTTTATATTTCTTTGTGACATGGCTCTGATAGAATTTATATAATA
>NW_010107441.1:0-11325 GCF_000699245.1 Pterocles gutturalis | reverse complement strand
TATATATATAATCTTTAGCATGTTTTTTCATTCCAGGTTTGCTTGTCTTTCCTCTCACTTATTTGCTTTCATTCCTCAAATTAATATTGCTGAAGTAAGGAGCACCAAAGACAGTTATAGCAAAATATACAGGAAAAAGAAGACACTGATTCAGCTTTCTGAATTTTAGTTGAAATAAGTTACTGATGCACCTCTTCTTTCTGTACCTTTTTTTTAAAGGAGAAGCAAAAGAATTGCCTTGTATAAGCTACAAGTTATAGATCCTTTTCAGATTTACACAAATTACTTGTAAGACTATTTCCTTTTCCTCTTCTGGATACTTTAAACATCTTCAAGAACAATTACATTAAAAGATAAAGTTCCCTTGCTGTGAAAGGGATTCTGTCAGAGACAGTACTAGAACAAATTGGGACTGAGGCAGTTTGGAGGAAATAATACTCCAACTTTGCCCTTTGATTTGTAGTCGGTATAAAAGTGTCAAAACAAAGGACACATCCAAGAATATTTCTATCCCTTCAAAGAGACAGAAAGAATTACAACCAAATTATTACTATTTTTTAAAAATATTTGGCCAGTCTTTTGAATTAGGTAATGGAAACTCAATCCTTCCCTGCTGCAAACTGTTTTGCAAGACCAACAGCTAAGAAGTCCACCTGCTCAAATTTGAAGAACAAAAAGATATTTAACATTTGTTCTTCTTCTAAGAAAATATTCCTAAGTGCTCTGCCTAGGCCACTTCAAGGCAAAGCTAAACTTCTAGTTCAGGAATGATATTTATTATGACCTATAGTACAATGTTTTCATCGAGGTAACAGACTTGGACTGCTTATGTTAGAAGGCTATATAACTATCTGACAAGGTTAACACTTCCAGTTAGCAAACCACACTTAAATTCCTATCTTGACCTAACTCTTTAGATGTCTAAAAACACTCAGGCCATATTTGACCTGTGGTTCCTTATGAACCATAGCTTTTGCAGAAACTGCAGAGAGATCTCTTCACAAACATGCATAAGGACTTCATGATGCTGAGCTTGCACACAGACTGCTGAATGGTAATAAATCTTCCCACAGCTGCTCTGTCAATAACAGAACTGCTTGGAATGAGTTGGTGTGGGCTACTGCTTCTACAGCATGAACATAATTGTTGCATGTGAATGTTGTACCTATATGTCATACTGTCCTGAGTACATTTCATACACATAGACGGTCAGTTTGTATTCAGTCACCACTGGGTTAAGACTTCTTCAGGCCTCTTTCTTATGCCCACTTATTTAAAGGGACAAATCACTAGTGTCATGGTATATGGCGAAATTACTGTTCATTGTGGGACACTCATCCAGCAGTCCTTCTGACCTGATCTGAGGCAGCCAAGCTTTGCTTTTAAAAGACACTCTCCCCAAAGTTCGTACTGAAGAATTATCATATTAAAAATGTTCAAACAGGTCCAAGCACCTTTCAGCTCCATTCTTGCCATCTGGCACACAAAGAGTGATAAACAAAAGGAGGCTACTAGACTGTTCTCCAAAAATTGTCTGATACAGATTTCCATACTGAGGAATATCCTATTCTGGGAATATCCATTCCTGTCGACAGAGTGTCCCCTGCAGATCCCTGAAGGGCCCTGGCACCAAGGAGGAAGAATTCTTGAGTGGACAAGGAAATAAGAAGAGACAGGAAATGCTTGGCTGAAGAGAGGGAGGAAAAACCTCACTGACAGAGTGTGCTGGGATGTGTCCAAAGGAAATGTTGGAATCTCCCTTCTCAAGGGACTTCAAAAACTAGGCACTGGAAAATGTACTGCAGGTAATGCTACTGCATTGGCAGGAAAATGGGCTGGATGATCTAATTATTTTCCATCTTTAATCTATCTAAATCTATGAATAATCCAGATCTCTTTAACTGCTTTTTTCTTACTAATTTCCAAAATATTGGAAGTTGGGAATGATTTATTTTAAAATAAATAATAGTAATAATTATTACTTTTAATCCGTCAGTCCCAAGGCAAAACAAATTCTGACCTTTCCTGTAACCTATTCTAATTTCCAGAACTGTGACATGTTAGGTGTGGAGCTAAGCTCAGACAAATATGAGTAGTTACAGCTGGTTTCTACACTGTCTTTCTGCAGAGTTACGGGGGCAGTCCCACCTAAGTTTCTGGTGGGCTCCTATTAGTAATTCTCTGCAAGTAAACCTGTAAAGTTTGGATAATCTTTAAAAAGCCTTGATGTTATAAATTCCTTCATTCCCTTGATGACACAGATTTTTCCTGATACAATGACAGCAAGCATCCCAGTATCTCTACGGATCTGAGTTAGTGCCAGCAGAGTTTGTTAAAGGCAATCATACACTACCTATATATCTTTGGCAGACTTGGTCATATTAATTCATTTAATAAGGGAATAGAAACATAGAGGATATTTTTTGCTGAATTGTAAATTTTATGGGGTTTATGTTGTGCTGTTCACCTACAAGCTTTAAGATAATTTACTTGTGCAAAGAGCCTTAATCTTTCCTATTCCTTATTCCTATAACTCAAATACAGCATAGTTTATATTGTTTCTATATGACCTTTGGTTTTACTTGAAATGTTTTATTGTGCCTTTCTCCAAAAATAAACTTTTCTTTTATATATATGAGCATGTGTATATGCATGTGTACACTTGCATAAATAAAAGACTCAATTTGACAAATCAAAGATGAAATATCAGCAGATAATTAATTCTGTCCCCAGTGTGACATGTATTGTATAAAAGATTAACTTTAACTGCAGTCACTCCATTGACTAAGGTACCTGTAGCTGTTTTTAATCAGCATCACAGGACACATAAACAGATCAGGTAGGAAATGTGAACATCTCTTACAGTTAAGTAGCAAGATTGTAAGCTCTTTAAGACAGAATTAATATAGCTCTATCCTTGAGTTCAATGAGTATTGTTAAGCAGTCTTAAGCATGTCATTACTTCACAAAAGTACTCGGTTTATCATCCTAACTCCTGTGTTAAGGAGTGTATCACTGGCGTGTTTTCACAAACAGGACTTGAGGCACACAAATAAAACTTATACGCAGACTTACACAAGCATTGGGTGGCCTGATTTCTGTTCAGTGGAAGTATTCAGTGAAAGCTTATGTGCAAATCCTGTATCCAAGTCCTGCATTAAAATGTAGACCTTGGCACATGTGGTAACTTGACCCCAGAAATGCCTTGTTTTATAAATTACTCAATAAGTAAGATAGCTCAGTCTAAAAGCAAAATACTAGTATTAACTTTCATTTAGAAGAAACAGTATTAAGAAACTACATCCATCTAAGTATCTACATGTAAAGAATGGTTCTTTTTCAGATCTGAGAAATTACAATGACTTGTTTATGATAGACACTCAAGGCTGCAATTAATGCTGAGAGCCAGTTACTTTCACTAAACTCATAAATTGATAATCCATTTGTAAATTTGTTATGGAGAACTTGAGTTAGTCAGCACAATGAGAAATAAACCTTTTGATATGTCCATACTAGAATTCATGATGGTATTAAGTAATTTGAGAAAATAAGCATTCAATTAGCTCCTGTTACAGTGCAACTAGCATGATGCACTCAAAACAAGAGCATTCAGCAGTAGAACAGTATGTTCTTAATCAAGACAAATCTACTGTGAGCTCGGAGCTAATCTGCTGTTCAGCAGTTTTGTATGTTGTAGCAACACTTAAATGAAAAATCAGTCACAGTTTAATTTAGCCTGTAAACCTCTGTTCCATATGCCATAACTTTTCATGATTCAATTATTTTGTATATTTTACATCTCTTAAAATAATGTTGTTTTAAATAGATGTATCCAGGAAAAATATTGTTTCTAGGACAAGGATGGCTAAACTAATGAATAATTGATAGAAAGGTGAAATAAGTGCTAACTTGTCTTTTAGACTCAATAATGTCACATTTTAAAGAGCTGAAGAGAGGAAATAAAAATGCTGAATTGGTTTCAACTCAGTTTAACATCTGTCTAAATCACTGAACTTCTAAGAAGCCTGGCTCTATTTTGTGCTTGGATATTTGAATAGTTCTTTGGATTGGGGAGGATTCTTCTTTTGAATTGGAAATATTTTCAGCCTTTTTAAAATTCCTACTACTTTTGTGCAGCAAAAGTTTAACTATCCTGAAGCACTTCAACAAGAAAAGCACACCTCTGTTTGGTCTCTACATATACAATTTTAAAAATCTATGTCTACCCACCATAAAAAGAAAATCTTATTGGATGGTGTTTTTTTTTTCTTTTACATGATGATTATTTTGAGTAACACATCTCTAAATTTGGGCATCTGATGGAGGGAGTGTTTCTTTTCTTTCTAAATAAAAAAATTATCTTTGAGGCTAGTCTTACCGTACAAAGTGGAAGTCTTCAGGCTGTTTCAAGTTATGTGCTTAAATCTCCAAGCATTTTGACAGTCTCATGTATTTTATCCCTGCCCATGTAAAACCACAAATTTCCTATTGAGGATGAGATTTTGAGTTCACTGAGCTGAGACACTTTATTTGAGTATAGATTCAAGCCCTTTAAAAATGTACTTGCCCTAAAGAATGCATAGAACCTTCCTTAAAATGTGCCTATGATTACCAGAACAAGGGCCTTTTTATGTATGCATATGAAATATTTAATGGAAATTAACTATTTCCCCAGCTCTGAAAAAAGACAGCACAGAGAAACTTTGCCAGATGACATCAGGTCGTTAAGTGCTTTGTGAGAAATGTCTTGGCCTCTTCTAGTTACTGATGAAACTACTTTCCACTTCAGTAAGGCCAAAATTTCACAGTTGGATGATGCCCTAGAGATTATCAAGAACACTAAGAAAAATTTCCCATCACCTCTGATTAATTACCCAGAGTAACAAGTGTTCCCCTGGGCAACTTTGTGTCTCAGCTATAGATAAGCAGCACTATGTGACTTTTAATGAAGTGCAAACTCTTCAACAAGCAGGAAAAACTCACTGTTGCAACCATCTCGCTTTATAGTCACTGCTATACAATGAAGCAGTTCAACAAGATCAGCTGACACTACAATTCACAATGAAGTTAACACAATGCTATCTAAAAAGTTAGTACTGGTTTGGGTTGTGCTGAGTAAACATAAAACTTAATATTCACTGGAGGATTGGAGACAAGTAGTCCAATTGTACAATCGCAAGCAAAGGACAGGCATTAAAACTGATCACTTTCCATTACAGAAGTGCACATATATGTGTTGTTAGTATATGCAAACCTACATAGTGTGGTCACAGCCTAGTTTCTCTCAGGTATTAATATCCAGTCCATGCCTACAGTGATCTCACAAGCTCAGGAAAAAATGAACACGTTTTTCCAGTCCATGTCAAAAGAGTTCTCAGAGAACGTTAGCTCACTACACTGTAAAGAACTCAAACTTTTAGCACCATGTGTTCCTGTTGGCAGCCTGGTAACATAAAGCTAGAATAATACGTCATTGGTCTTTAATATAGTAATGCTAAGAACTTTAAGGTTACTGATTCAAATGTAACTTGGGGTGGGGAGGACAAAAGGAGGGAAGAAACACCCTTAAAGGGCTTTAGTAGAAATTCATTTCATGTATCAGAGTAATTTGCTGAGGAACTCGGGGAACTATATTGGCAAGAGTGTGGAACGTATCCATAAAAAAATTTTCAGTGCCTTCTATAGTACAAATACTGATTTTTCTTTTTTTTTTGAACATTCCTATTTACATCTTCCTACCAGTTAATGCATTTAAAGTATTTACTACTGTCGATGAGGATATGTAGACAATTATCCAAAACAGAGGTGTTTTTAATTAAAAGAACCAACTCCTTTGTTATAATTATTATGTTACAACATGTAATTAACTCATTAATATCATGATCACATCAGGTTAGTACACTGGAAATGATTTATAAAAGTTAGACCTGTTGATAGATTTGGGATACAAGTCCTTCTTCACTGGGTTAAACAAAATCATTGCCTTTCCCAACATAACCTTTGCCTCACTTATATTCTCACAACAGAAAAAAAAAAAAAGGTATTTGTTTAACTATGCAAATGAAAACTCATTTGGGACATATTTTTGTTTTGCTGATTTATGTTTTTCAGCGTCTTCCCCCCTCCTTTTAAGTCCTAAGCTGAAGAACGGCTTTTCTTAAAATTGATGTGGAGGCTGTATATGTTTTGAACCTTTTCCTTTGTGTAATTTGTACAGAATGTGAATTTGAGAGAGCTGAAACAATGGAGACACAAGTGTCTTTTAAAAATCTGCATAATTTAAAAATTGTGTGTGTGGACTTGTCTGTAATCTTCCAAGAAGTCCTCTGTGAGTAGGGAAGCATAACTTGTCTCATTTTATAGATAGTTAAACATAGAAATGGAAAAACTACATAACTGTAAAAGCAGACAGATGGTCCCTAATCTTTGACATGAAAAAGGAGAAAGGGTGTGGTGATGGAATTGAAAACAAACAAACAAACAAAAAAACCCAATTGCCAGATAACCTACCAGGATTGCTACTGAGTCTAGCCAGGGAAAAGTTTTGATGATTCACAAGTGGCTCTTGAGCTGCCAGTCTTTTTACTTTGCTTGCTGTGCATGTAGTGCTGCCCATCACCTGTTGTTAATTGTAACAACCTATAAATCGAATGTTAGAAGACTAGCAGTGAGACACGGTGCCTGCCCTGGTTTAATGGACACTCTAGGAAAAAAACAATTTTTCAAGAGTTTATTCCTGGATGAGCTTCAATGAACCTGGCACTGTTGTGAGCCGATATTTCTATTAAGAAAAACACTAGTGGATGCCTTTAAACAAATATGGTCCTGGCTTTATACAACCATTGTGGTTTCAAGCACCATATCAAAAAACACTATGCTGGGAAGTTATCATTTAATAAATCAAAATAGCTTGCTTGGTAATAAATATTTTTCTTAGAAACCACAATATTCTCTTTCCTACAGATCGTATGACTTCCCAGTTCCTGCATTTTTTGACATTATTGGAGTAACAAAGGAACATGGGAAATAACTCAGCATGGTGAAATAATTCAGTTTAGCTGTGCCTATACTATGGTTAGAACAACTTAAAAATGTGTGATTTCAGGCACAGGTGATCAGATTTTTCCCTTTTTTCAGGTACACAATTTGGCTGAACTGTTCAGTGCTACCTTTCTGAGATGAGGAAAGTGTTTAGTTTTGACTAAATCACTTCAATTTCATTTCTCAGCTTTATATTCTACAAAGGGGTGAGCAATATTCCCATCTCACAGTATGGGAAATAGTTTCTTGCCTATATGGGCTCTGAGCATTAAAAAGAACACAACGAACAGTAAAAAATGCCATGAATCTTTGCTATTGACTCCGTGTTCTATGTTGGGTGCTGTTCAGATAAATTCCACTTATATTGATAAACTGGTGTTTTTAGTTAGCAGTGAAAAGAAAGGCAATATTAAAAAAAAAAAGAAGAAAAAAGGAAAATTAAGTTTGAAGAGAGGAAACATACAAAGACACATATTCTGCTGTCAGTGACAGTAGTCTAAATCCAGATTGTGTCTAGACAAAAGTCCTGTAAAGACACATACACATAAATAACATCTATAAGAAATATACTATTGCATTTACATAGATGTATTCTCAGATGTAGAATAACTTGCTGACACAAAATATCAAATTGAATGGGACCTATCTATCGGCATTACCGAAGACCATAAGTTGGTCCAAAATATTTAGCGACAGACTTTGCCAAAAACATATATGCACTAGCATGCTTTCATGTATTTGTATATGAAATCACACGTAAGTTTCACTTAAAGAATATAAGCAGTAAATACTTCTGTAAATAATATTGCTCTATACAAAGTCATTCAAGTTTTCTAATGTCTGCTAAGAAAGTAATAACAAGTTTATAAAAGTCTGAAGACTCAGCTTGTTTTACTGGGATCCCTTTTATGATGCACTTCTCATGCAATGATCAGTGTATTCTTCCATTTACTTGTTCCATAATTATTCAGTATTCCACAGCAAGAATTTTTGTGTTCCTGGGTGCAAGATTCTTTTTATAATGAAGTGTAATGTGGATATGAATATATTTATATAGCTTCAATGACTTATTGGCTCTGCTTGCTAGTAAAAATATGGTTTTGATTATCCTTAAAACTCCTGATTCAACCTACTTTGGGAAAGCTGAGCTATATTGTTTTTGCTGTTCACATGACATACTGTGCATTCTAGCTGAGATCCAAGGTACCGTAAAGTGGACTTGCATCAAAAGAGAAATTGTTGCAGCAAACCTTGATTGGAACCTGAAATGTAACTTAAGGAATATTAATAACAGAAGGTATTGAAAACAGAGTTCTGGTTTTAGGCAAACAATTTCTCAGTGGTTCAAAATGCTAGTTTAAGAGACAGATAGGACAAAAACTGCTGAAGGTATACAGGAAATATTATGAATCCTTGAAAAAGAATCAGAGTAATGTTTGTTTAACAGGCAGGCTTTAAATGACCTCAAAGAATTATGTGCCACGTTGGTTACTGTCTCGTAACAGAGTTCCATTACTGTGAAAGTAAATGCGGAGCCTAATAAGAATATATCTACCCTCTAGCTGATCTTCCTGTGCACCTACCTCTGTATTTTTTTTTCCTCTTGTCTGCAATGGTGATTATATGATAACCCACTTAAATCTTACCTAAAGCTATTAATTCTTTAGACTAACCATCTTTTTTCTGATTCAGCTGTATTCATGTGTATTTCTAGAAGCTTTTTTAATTGGGGAGAAAAGAAAGCTACAAAGTAAAACTCTAGCTGCTTTAAGATTCATGTTCATACACTCTGAAAGGTGTGCAATTCTATTAGGGCAATGGACAGAAAACTGACAGTATCTTGATTACTGATATACCAGGAAAGGAGGGGAAGCATTAAAGCCGTGTCAGGGTAGAAAACTTTCTGAAAATGTTTTTTGTGTACTCTAGCTCCGAAGTTAATTGCATCTCCGCATCCTTATGGGCCAGTGGCCAGCCTCAGAGCCACCTGCCTTTTTTCTGGAATACAATTCTGCAACTGAATGCCTTCCTGTCTGCATCCTAAATTGCATGTTCCTATAACATACTGTGACTACAACAGGCCTGCACTGTGTGCAGTTCTGTTCTTGAGGGAAAACATGAAACTATTAACCACTGACTGGTAGGCTTTCATAAATGCAGTTTTATGTGCTGACTAATATTTATGAAATAACCTACTGCATGGATGCCCATCCCACCAAGTAGTAACTTATATCAATGTGTGTCTGAAAAGCAGTTGATGCTCTCAGCAAAGCCTCCCTCTCTCAGAATAATACCCTGACATCTTCTGGCTTTCTGAATGGAGAAGTTCTCTCCTCATTTCTGGCTTGGGGCTGGTATTTTCATGTAGTTTCTAGCCTTTGTCTATTAAGATTTTTTTACTAGATAGATTCTTTTCAATGGCAATAATTTTCCCCAGGAAATGAAATGCTGAAAGACTTGTTAATTGCATTGTTTCAGCATTAGACTTTTTCATTAATTGTGCTCTCTGTCCTCAATGACTTTAGCTCTTAATGCCAGTGCAGCAAAGAATGCAGTCTCTGGCATATCCATAATGGTTGCACAGTAGTCTTTTAACAGGCCATGAATTCAGGATTTTGCATCTATCATGTCACTATTCCCTCTATGAAAGGAAAGGAGGTGACACTTGCAATTGCTTTCAAAATCCAGTTCAGTGTGGTCATCTTGAATAATGTGTTCTTGCTAAATTCATATTAAGAATTGGGACCTGAATCTCCCTGCCTGTTAGCAAAAGCATCAGTTCTCATGTCTTTAATGTCAGCTGATGCTATACTGTGCAGTATAATGTTCTGCCAAGAAATGTTTTTATTGGCAGGGAACAGGAGAGTGGGAGGGCATCTTTTGGAATGCTTCAAACAATTAAATTGTTAGGAAGAAAATTACCTCAGCTTAATAGGAGAGCACTTCACTGTACACGTTCTGATATCCAGACTCAACATCCAGTAATGAAGAGATCATAACAGTGCTAAGTATCAAATCTGAAGGATTCTGACAGTCTGCGTTTTCTTCTCTTTCTAGAAAGAGAAAGGAAGAAAGAATGTATGTTAACACTCTTCAAAATACACAGGACAGCAGAGAAATATTTTTTTACTTTACTTGAATAAATAAACTACATAATGTTTATTTTATTTTCCTATTTTAATTTATTTGATGTAATAAAATGTTAATGCATTAAATAAGCATGAAACAGCACAGGAAAATTGTGTTTAAAGCTGTTGTTCAGGTTACAAAAACACCATGAAGGGCTTATGAGGAATATTGTCTGCATTCCCACATTATGCTTGTGCGTAGCTCTATAATTAGCAGTAAACTGAGTTATTTTCTCTTTGGGCTACTTTGTATATTACAAAGGATCACTACTTTTATTTACAAAGCTACAAAGCTACAAGCTTTACAAAGCTAATTTTTCTCTCCTCAATGGCAGTCAGTTTCAAGCTTGCTCAGAGATTTGAACAAGCAAAAGCTGGCAAAATGAGGAGAAAATTTCACTGTACAGTATAAACTCTGGTTTATCACAGAATATCAGAGATCAACAAATTGCATCAACCAAAGCCTAAAACCTAAGTAGTCTTCCCCCTCCCGTCATAAACGAGTAACAGTCGACAGCTTTGGAATGTGCAATCCTCTCCCATGAAAATATTTTTCCGCTCTGCCTCTTCCAAAAATCAAAAGTTCAAAGCTAAACTACTACATGTTATAAAAGAACAAATTTACCATGACACTTAAACAAAGATGTGAGTCAGTGTATTCAGCTTTCTTGAGGGAGGAAGGAGTTATGTTTCCTGTTAAGGCAAGGCTTCAGTAAAGAAATTATTTTTATAGTTTTATATATCTCCTTATAATTATTTATCTACCTAGATGTTCTATTTTACTGTACAGTTAAAGTTGTAACTCATGCCTTTTTTTGTCACTGATGTATTAATTAAGGTTTACAACATTCCTCCTCAGAAAGCAAAATATGAACATCTTCGTTATATAAATGGGCAAATGCAATCATGGACATTAAGACACTTGGTTCAGTATTATTTAGGATACCCATGCCAGTCTGGGATCATCAGCTGCTGCTCTTTACTCTGAAGAATGCTACTTTTGTTCTTGGGAATTGCACAAGCAAGATGAGTAGTCTGTATGTCGAGGACAGAGACTAAATAAGATAGCTTTGGATAGCTGTGAGTAAAACAACTTATATCTGGAATAAAAAGCAATGGTTCAACACCCAGGTGGAGACCGGTGACAAGTGGTGTT
>NW_010107440.1:0-13749 GCF_000699245.1 Pterocles gutturalis | reverse complement strand
CTTGTTACTCAGGCTGCGTGCATTGGTATGAGATTTATAAAATAATGGTAAGGGCATAGTAAAACATGAACTCAATTCTGACATGTGACTGTGCACCCATATTTGATAGTTACACATAGGGACTACTATTATTAAACATTCTGCAAAATTAATTTTGATTGTTTTTGTGCACCCTTATATCTGTGGCTAATCGGCATCTATGTACTCACCCTTGCCTTGGTATAGTAACCTAAGAAAAGCAAACACAAATTACTGAAGGAATAAAGGAAAGCTAAACCAACAAGCCGGTTGGTAGACTTTGAAAGTGGATCATCTGAATTGGAACGGCAGGTTGGGCATGTCATTAGTCTCAGAAATACTTGTGTTTCACATTATAACAGTAGGAATTTCCAGAACCACCTATATGATTGCATATTTGTTGTAGTTATTTTTAATTTTAAAATAATTTTTTTGGATACCACTTTTGCATACGTATACATCATAATAGTTCTTGTAGCGCTTGTAACTAATATTTCATTAACTTGCTGCACTCAGTTTCTATGAAGCTATTTATTTTTATGTACAGACTATATTTCAATGAACATTTTTAATGAAGAACTGTTAATATTAATGGCTGTATGTAAAAATGGAAGTTAATGTAGGCTATGAATTTAAATGTGCAGTATTTGCACTTGTTTAAATCTAGGACAATTAACTAGGTTGTATGCAGTTGATGACACTGCAGAAAGATGAACACTAATTGTATTATATATGAAAAATGCTCTGAACTTTAATCAGCATCCAGAAGAGAAAACAGTTCAAAGCTTACGAACAAATTATAAACATAAATGCTTCAAATAGATGATGTTTTCTTTCAAATATTCTTTTTTTTTAATTGAGACCTCTTGCCCCTTGCTTTTTGTAGGAATAATGCTAATCCTGTGCAATTTGAGATAATCACAACACTCATCAGAGATTAAAACAGGTTTCTGCAGTATTTGTAGGCTTGAAATTAAAATGTTTAAACGATACCTCCTCTTCACTTTCACTGAGCATTTTTACTATGTATTGACCAAAAATTATTCAAGCTATTGTCTGAAATTGCAGTTTATTGCAGTTTATTACAGTTATGATAGAATAATTATATGCTACTCTATACTAGAGCTGACAGCAAAAGGAATAATCATCATTGTATGTTGTCAGACCCTCGCTCCCTCAGCGGTGTCTATTTTCTAATAATTTTTTCAGTTTTTAAAAGTGGCATTATGTTTGTCTGGACAGATTCACCTGGAAAATGGTGGCATGCCAGTATTGTTGCTCTGAAAACACAGAACTTCGAAATAGTGCACGGTCTCTTGTGTGCATTAGCAATCCTGCAGCAAGTTTGCTATCAGTGTTAGAAAGTGCTCTTCCAAGTAGCCCCATCAAGAAGGTTTTTTTCTCTGTGAATGTACATCAACTTTATTACCTTTGAAATACGTTTTCTCAAATTACTTTCCTTTGAGTTAGGCCTTTCTGCCAGATGCAATTGATACTACATTGCCAACTATTGCCAGGACCTTTCCTTCGTATTTTTAATACAAGAAAGTTCTTTCAGTATCTAATGAGCTTTCGCTTTTTAAATTAGATGGGTTTTTGTATGTCCTGGGAATCCAAAGAAAGTCACTGGCTTGCAAAGTCAAATTACTATGTTGGTGCTCGAAGTACATAAATGAATGGATAGTAAGTGTGTAGCCTGTGAGAGGAATTCACCGTTTGCTGAAGATGCTTGGTGCACAGCTTTGTGCTTGTAGGCTGGAAACAAGCACCCTATGGGGTCACGGGGGTTAGGCGGTGACTGGTATTTATCTGTGCAAGAATTGCAGGCTGAGGAGAGTTAAAGGAAATGCTAAATGTAAAGGCACATGGCTTCTGCGAATCAGTAAAGTCACAGCTGTGTCTACTATGGACTAGAGAGGCTTGCCTGCTAGCTGAGGTGGGGAAGTTTTTTGTTGATATCTATGGGTAACTTCACCAGTATTTCCAACAATTTGAATGGGCTTATGCACAATGAACAGAGAGAGGAACTCTGAAAGCCGTTACAGTTTCAGTTACAATTATCACATTTACTTTAAGGTTGTAACAATATTGTGCTATACTGAATGTCTTCTGGCTGTAAATAATTCTGTTTAAATAAAGTTTTAAAGTCTGCTAATATAAATCTGCCTTCTCACTGGCAGCACATTTTTCTTCTAATGGCATGCATTTGTAGCTAGTCCCTCTGTGCTCTGGTGCCAGCCATCCCTGTGCAGATAAGGGGTTGTCAGTGCTTCCACGATAAATTTGTATTAGCTAGGTTTAGAGCTAGACTGTATTTTATTTATTATGTTAACTCATAATCTGGGACTTGGCTCAAAATGAGTTTCTAGGAAATAGTTTTTACAAAATAATTTGTTTGATGTTTTTTAATTGTGAAGGGAAGATAGCATCTTATTTTAGTGGTACTTTTCTTTCAACTTTGGCTTAAATTAGCTTTTTAAAGTGATGTTTCAAAATGTGGGCCAAATGTCTTTATGCTATAATGATAATATGGCTGGTTGTATTTTTTAAGGCATTCACTCAAACATTAGTAAAATAAGTGTTAAAAATATTATCAAAAGCTAAAACACAAATATACTGCCTCTAGATATTTTCTAGTATATGTTTGGATCCAGATCACCTCAGTGTAAGGTGTTACACAAAGATGTGGTCCTATTTATGTCCCAAAATAGGTCTAAAATTATACATGAGTAATGCCCAAGCATTGTGTTGGTCCCCGGGTCCAGATCCAAGAACCAGTTTCACGGCTATTGTAATTATCTCTCAGTAGACTTGATACATCCAGTTGATATACATCCGTGTCAAGCTCACTTCAGCTATGCAAACCATTATTCCTCTGGAATTCGTAGTCTGGTGTTGTACCCCAGGAAGTCAATGATACATTCACTCAGTCTTGTTCAGTGCTTCCAGGGAAAACTAAAATGCATTTGTAGACCTTTCTGTCCAACACACCCAGATGTGTAGGTTTAGTTTTGTGCAAGTATTCTTTATTTGCACAGTCCCTAACCACTGATGTGACTGGAATTAGATAAATGAGGAATCCAGATACAGATCATACAATAGGTTTCCCTCCTAGTTGTTGTCCCCATAAAATCTTAATGCTTAACCTATAAATTGTTCGAATAGTTTTGGGGTGGTTTTTTAGATAAATTCTAAGTATGAATTGCCAAAATGTTGTTTCCATAAAGTCTGACTATTTACTGAATTTACATGTCTTCATCAATTCCTCCAGAAATTTTTTGTTGTTTATTTTTTCATGACACAAAAGCATGACAAAAAAGACATGAGCCAGTTCAGCTTGTAGACATAAAAAAATACAAACCACTGTATCCCATTAAGCTAATTATGGTTTAGAAATTAACGTCTCCAGACTCCGTGCTTCCTTTTATTAACTTCTGCATAAGGACAAAAGTGGATGTGGCATGAATGTGAAGCAACATGAATCTGCAGTCAGAAAAAAGGACTATTAACAATAAAACTCCATGGATGCAGTCCTGAAGGACTTTCTTTCCAAATGTGTCCTGTTGTAAAGCACTGAGATTACTCATAGTAGTAAGGATTTGTTCTGGGACTTTACAGGGTTGCCACCCAACCATTTTGTGGCTCCCAAGATATGCAGACCTTTTATAAAACACAGAGGAGCTGAAGAGCAAATGGAAAGTACTTTTTTATACGTAGCCTTGCCACTTCAGAGACGCCAGGACATTCGGGCCTTGTGGTGCCATCACATTTTAAGCAGAACTCTCTGGTGCTTTCACTAGCAAGTTCTACTTGAGAATTGATGGCAAGAATATGACCCCGGTGTGGTGTGTGCTTGCAGGCTGAGCGGTGGTGGGAGGCCAGCTGTGGAATGTGGGAAAGCGGCTGAACTGCTGAAGTCATGCAGGGAATGTTAAATGTGTCTCCAGCTGGCAGGGAGCTGCAGCTTAAACACAAGCTCCGAGTCCTGGGTATTGCTGAGTGTTACCGGCACCCTCAGCTCCTGCTGCCCCGAGCATGGCGCCAATACATGTCACGAACGGATTGAGAAGAAAATGAAATGCCTGTTGCTTTTTAGGGGAGTTTTAATGGCAAATGAAGTGAGGCAGTGAAGGCTTAAACTTTTTAATTATAAACTGTTAGAGTAGCCCTACCCAGAACAGTGGGAAGCGCAGTTGAGAAAAGTTAATTCTGCAACTCTCTGCAGAGAAAAAAGGTTCTTGTATTTTTCTTTTTTATGTCCTTGGAGTATGTTCCTCTTAGAGAAAATACAATTCATCCTTCTTTAGTGACCCTCTAAATTAGCAGAGGTGTCCTCCAGCAACTTAGCTGATGAGTTGCAGTTTCACAGTAAAACCAGCGTGGACAGGGACTGCTGCCTACCTGGCATGGGAAAGGGCAGAGGGAGAGTCAGTGGGAAATGTGTCGCAGACTTTCTTCTGGGTGGACAATTAGAATTTACCCAGGTCCCCTGGTGTTCCCCAATTAGCAGGGCAGCGGTGGTGAATACCCCGAAGGAGTACCTGCAGGGATTTTCACACGGTTGGTGGTCCAAGGGCACAGGCCGTGTAATCCCATGTCTGTTGGAAGAAGACTGTGTAGACATACCGTGTGTTGTCTGAACGTATACTGAGGAAGGAGTTGGAGAGAATGACAGTAAAACTCAGTGGTGGCAGCTGTGTCATGAGTAACACAGGAGTTTATAGAGTGCTATCTATTAAATATGATCTAATCAACAGTAGCAAATGGATTACTACAAACTGCTGCATATAACTGCCAAACCGTGTGAGACCCTAGCAACAGTCTGCATCTGGAAATTCCCTGATGCCTTCCTGAGGTTAATTTTCATAATAAGATTACAACTTTAAATCATCAAGAGAAAGCATTGATCGGCTGTTTTTCAGCTTTTGTTTAGCTAAAGTCCCCACCCAAATAACTGGTCATAAGACATTTTCTTCTGTTAGAGTCATAACTCAGGATGTGTCACAAATGGCATTAACGTTGAGACAGCAATGGGCTGTGCCTCCTTATTTCTAATCCTGACCACAACCCTCTTGACTCTGGATCAGTAACAGAGTGGAGTAACGTGAGAAAAATGCATTTTTAAACTTTTCCTATGTAAGCAATAATTTAAGGGGGTTTAGAGAGTAACTCTGGTGAATCTTGCTGCGCAGACTTCAGACATTACTTCCCCCGCTAACCACACTCCCTCCGCTGCCTAGCCTCTCCCTACTCATCATATACCTTCTCAGCGGAGGCAGCAAGGGGACACCAGCCCATGCCTCCACTGTTTCCTTGCAGAGTTTGGGATTGCCACTCAAGCTCACTTTCCTTGATCATGTAGCATCATGAACGCTGCTTCTTGAAGCAAGGTGTCCCCACCTTGGTAACTACGGAAGGCTACCTGGGAGCACAGAAGGAAGTTTGCTGTAGGCAGTAGGTGAAAAAGGAATACATCTGGGATTGAAATAGAGCTTTGTTGAAAAAAAAAAAAAAATCCAGTTGGGAAAGGTGAGGGGGACATAGCAGCCAAGGGAATACAGAAGAGCAGAGCAGAAACAGAAGGAGTACTTTGCAAACACGTGAAAGCTCACCTTCCAGCCTCCTCCTCAATCTGTTCTACGGGAATAAAATGCTTCTCACAGTCAGGAGGTGGAGTGCCTGGAAAGTAACCCTTGTGGTATATGTAGGAGGGGTGGGGAGATGTAGGAAAAAAGGTTGCTGAGCTAAGATACCACAGGCTCTACTCGGAGTGGCTGAGCCTCAAGCGTTCCCTTCTGCTCACTCTGCTACTCAGGCAGCAGAAGAGCAAAAAGGACACCTGGAGTCAGCAATACCTCAAACTATTAGAGGAAGGCTTGCAAATGCTCATCTGCCAATGCCTAACTTGTAGTAAGAACATTCACTGCTCTCCAATAGTCAACAAACAAAGTTGTTGCTGTACGGTATCAATAGAAGCAGCTGGTGCAAGTAGCGGGTCTAAAGGAAATGAGCAGGAGACGAACGTGAAGTGCTCATAATTTGTGCTCCAAGGTCTGCAGCTCAATTCAGATCAGTATCCTATAGTACAGAAGATGCATTATAAACCTAAAGCTGTGTTTTCACATGTATTCTTTTGTAGCAGTACCAACTTGAAGCATCCCTCTTTGTCTCCAGACATTTTCTCCCCGCATTACCCCATCAACAATGCCAGCATAGCTGTTAGTGGGGCCATACAATGAAACAGATCTGGGAACTGGTCCAGGTTAAAAATAAACGTCAAAAATGAATACCAGGAACAAGCAGGATAAGGGGGGAAATGTTTATGCTAGCACTGTTGCTCAAAGAAATGTATAAGAAACTGCAGTACTGAATTCTCATTTACTATTCAAGAAAATGACAACTGATAATGTGCAAAGTAAAACATCAGATTTATGTCTTAGAAGAGCAATCATGATTATTATTTACCTTTATATCTTATGAAAGGGATTATATTAATGTGATCTAGTATTCATTTGTTACATAAATGTTATTGCCGTGGAGAATATAGCCTAGTCAGCCCCCCCTACAATCCATAAGTAAAGTAATTGTGAAACCCAGACTAGAATTAGGGAGTTTCTAGAGAAAATCCTATGCTATAGTATTAGAGTATTTCAATACTAGATTTTGTAGTTTTTGGTATAAAGTAGACCAACAGTCATGATAAAAGGCTAATTGAAATATATAAAGAATGGATAATTATTTTCATTATTAAAATGAAATGAAGTACGGAAATTGGGTAAAAAATGAGCTACCTTTTCTGAGTAAAGATTAATGACTGCTGTTATACAGCATAAAAAATAATCCTGTCAGTCAGTCTGTTCTTACTGGTGAAATCATCTTCAAACTACTGGACATGAAATAAGCCCATAAAGTGAAAATGGAATGAGAAAAGCATGCTAGATTTGGGGGAGAAATCAGATTTACAAACACCTATCTGATGTATTTGTAAATAAGTCTTTTGACTCATGTAAATAGGGCATGGCACACTGTATTTCATGTCTGCGGTTAGTTAAAAACAAACAAAAAAACCACAGCAGCAAGTGACTGGGTGTGTGGATGTTGAGATATCAGTGTTCCCTGGGTACGTGGTGAAGCAGGGTGGCAGAGGCCTTTCCACTCCCAAGGAGCACGGCCAACCTCCTCTAACATCCCAACGCCTTGAAGAAGCCTGTTTTGCCTTAAAGCAGAGATTCTGTTAAATAGTTTCAAACACAGTCTTATCTGTGTGGGTTTTATGCGTTATAAAGTGGATCAAAAGACTGGATAGTTTGGGGGACTCACATCTATCTGTTTAAAAAAGAATTATCTGAAGAAATAATTTTTTTTTTTTTTTAGCTGATGAAATTTGAAAACTGGGAGTGGAAGGCAACACATTAAGTGTCCAGCTGACCTGGGACATTTTTAGAGACTTCAGTGAAACAAGAAGTTGAAAGCATTCTGCTTCAGGCTGAATTAAGTGTTTCTTTGACCCCATTAATTTGCAAGATTTTTAAACCTAATTTAATTAAAATTAAAGATAATTTTGAAATGTTATATTTAATAATTTAATAAGAAAAAGGTTAGTATGAAATAAATGGGTGTATTGTCAATAACCTTTGTGAGGTTTGTTGTTGTTGTTGCATGGTTGTCATCTGTGATACCAATTTAATGGCAGAAGTTAGCTAAGATTTGTTGCTGTATTGTCTCTGGACCTTTCTTGGGCTTCAATCTTCTAGATCAAATGCCTTGTTTTATATTTAAAACTCTGTCCTTATTTCCGTGCCCTGATTTCTGGAAGATAACCCTTTATCTTCTTCCTGTCTTGTAAAAGGTTTGATGGAACTACAGTCATAGAATCACAGAATGGTTTGGATTGGAAAGGACCTTCAAGATCATCAAGTTCCAACCCCCCTGCCATGGGCAGGGACACCCTCCACTAGCCCAGGCTGCTCAAAGCCTCATCCAGCCTGGCCTTGAAGATAGATATTTTTTTAATGAACTTCTGCTTCTGTGGCCTGCTCCTCTATGCCTTTGCTTTTTGTAGATTTTGCAAGTAACTTCAGCAAAAGTGACATGTTTTCTCAGAGTTCAGTTTTCACTTATTTTACATCTGGTAAATTGTCTCATCATTTACAATGTTTAAGATTTTAGAGTGAGAATGTAGTTTATAAAGGCATGAATGATGTTGACATGTGTTTATTCCATCCGCAACTGATTTAAAAAAATCCTTATTTCCCCAAAACATAAGTGATTTCCAATCCAGTGCTACTGTCTAAAGTCATAACTAGTAGGAAGTGAACAAAGTTGTCAGTGTTTAATGGCTATTTGTTGGTTATGTGAAATGAGATGCTGGTCTCAGCCTGTGTATGTCGGAGTCACAGAGGCCACTGTCGCAGTTGTCACCCTTCCTTGCATGCTCAACAGAGTTAAAAAAGAGAAGAATTGCATACTCGTTCCTTTTTCAAGACAAACCTCCAAAAGCAGGATTGAAGCAAATCCACAGGGCAGTATTGGGATGCTTGCTCTCCCACTGTCCACGTTGCACCTCCTTTTGTGGAAAATGGGATCTTGTCATTTCCAGAGCTACTAAAGTAGCTTTGAGGTAGAGAAGGAAGGGATTTGATGTTTAACTTCAAGATGAATTTAAGTTTTAACTTTGAGATTAATGTCTTAAGATTAAGCAAGTCCTTAACTGAAAAAACCAAATCTTTTGAGATTTAATGTGAAAATCATGCAGTGCTGGCTATAGGGCAATAACGGAGGGCCAAGGCCAAATGCAGAACACCTTTTCTGTGAATGTCTTGCCACCAGTCCCTAAAATTTCCAAGGCAATAAGTAGGATCACGTTCAGTGAAGAAAAAAAAAATTAAAATTGGGTCATCAGGTAGGTTTTAAGTCCATAAAGAGGCTGAGAATAACAGACTGCTTCAATACCAGTGGTGCCCTGGAATGTTCCACTACAGCCAACTTGTAAGCTGTTAGTTATTGCCTATTTAGTCAGGGAAGTTTAAAACTAGATGACATTTCTCTGCTGGCCCTTGTCAGTGATGCTGAACGTGGCATAGATGAGCAAAAGATTTGTTTGTGAAGGTGTTAAGACACTGAGTATTCAACTTGATGCTGAGTTAGTGAACAGGATTTTAAAAACTGATGCAGAAATGGGGAAAAGTCTTTAAAGCTTGCTGTCTTCTGTTTACTCTTGAGGATAGCCCCCTAAAATGTTGAGATGTGCAGATGTCCCACCATCTGTAAATGAAGAGCTTAGTAATAGTAGCAAACAATAATAATAAATATTAACAGTAATAATAGTGTTGAGAAGATTCATTATTTGTACAGCGCTTCACGAATTAAAAGTGTTAAATAAATCCAATTAGTAATTAAAGTTTGTTTGTGCAATAGAAAAATATGATCAATGAGTTAGACTGGAAAATAATTAGCCAAAATTGTCATTCCCTCTTTGGTCCATCTTTTGTAGAAAGATGAAACTCAGGATTGTTATTTTATACACTGAAAACTGAGTAAGAATTAATGGGTGTTTCATAATTAAATGACAACACATCATGTTCATTAACATGTAGTTATGGAACTATGATATTCCCATGTGACTGTAATAATTTTAGTTTTTCTAAAACATTTATGTACTTGAGTGCTGCACACAAGCACAACTTCTGTAAAGCACAACTTCTAGTTGCATGGTGATATGTGGCATTTCAAATACTGAGGAAACAAATTGCTGTCTGACAGAGCAGACAACAGACTTGCAGAACTTTGTACTTGAAAAAAATGAATTCAGGAAATACCTTGTGCCTGACTCCAGCAACAGTCTCTTCCTCCCTAAGAGTGATCCCTGCTCCATGCTCCACAGTGTCAGCAAACACACAGGCTGGGGCAGGGAAAAATGGAAAAAGAATCTATAGCTAATGCAAATGTCTTCTTTTCATGTGGATCCATGTCCCTGTTTTTGCTTACACGAGGCAAAGTTCTTCTCTCAGGAAGGCTCTGCATTCTGCAACTGAAGACACCATTTTCTTAAAGAACAGGCAAATTCATCCTAAAGCTGTCTAGGATAGGAGCCGCTGCAGGATAACATTTTAAATCCAATCTGTCTCTGCTATTCAGCCATCATTTCCAATGCAGTATTGAATTATTTCCATAATTCTCCTCCTCCCGACTTCTGCTCTTTATGACTAAGTGAGCAAGGAATCTATACATAGATCAAGAAAGTCAGCATTATTTTATGCTGTGAACTTGTCTACAAATTTGTAAGAAAGTGATACTGTGGAGTCATTCATTTTATCTCTAGAATTGGTTATATCTATTGATATACTTATGAAAGGAAAAAAAAAGAAGATAGAAATGTGTTAAAAAAAACAATGTTCTGTGTTGGTGAAGACCCTTTTTCCCTCCCCAAAATGGCTGAACCAAGTATACAAGAAAACAAGGAACGTCTTTATTATTGTATGCTAATCATCATGGTTTTCCTGTGTGTTCCTAACCAGGATGGACAGGGGCTGTGATTCTTTATTGCCTTGCCCCTCATGAAAGTATTTACAGCAAAACAAAGTGGGTATAATGTGTCTGTTATCCCGAGTCTTCAAATAAATCTAAATAAAATCTTCAGTAATCTTCTAACACCCAGAGAATGGGGAATTTATGAGTCAGATCCCAGATCTCCCCCATGCCAGACTACCTGCTCATCATCGGCTTTCCAGTAATGGATAGCTTAGGTAATTTGCAAATAATGAAGAAAAAAAGGTTGGTCTAAGAGTATCCAGGACAGTAGGAAGTCTAGCAGCAGGTACACCTCCTAGAAAATTGCAATTCCTAAATCGTCCCTTTAGTTAAAACCCTTGTGTACCTTCAAAGAAATAAATCCTGACTTCTGCATTTGGAAAAATGATACTGCAGCAGTGTCATTCCCTATTATAGGTAAAGAAAGTCCCAATTTGCTTTCAAACAGGGGTCAGGTTTCCTGTTGCAAGGCTGGCCTATCAACGCAATGTCTACTTCTCTTGTCTAAACTAAAAATCTGTATTGATCCAGCAATATATATATTTTTTGTCAATCAGATGCTTAAATCAGATTTAATCCCCATTATGAATGTTTGCAGGCTGCAAATGCACAGCTTCCTGTCTGGTGACTGCCTCCATATTTCCATTTTCCATATCTCATATAGCCATTATCTGTTTCATAATGTTTGCAGCAGCCTGCCAGATCACTTCAGCAAGGTAGATGGAAAAATGTCACTTTTCCCTACGTGACTCTCATGGTTTCTGTTGTCTCACATTTTTTCTCCCAGTTAAAATGAGGAGCAAATAAACAAGATAACAGATCTCCAAATTTTTCATTTGCTCATGTATTATCTCTATAATTTTTTAGATTCGTCTGTTGACTCTTAGGTTGTAAGCTAAATAATCCCAATTCATCAGTATATAAAAGTTCGAACAGTAATATGTGTGAAGGGAACAGTACCGTCTCCAGTTCTCAGCTCAGCTCTGCAGTGCAAGGAACTTTCCACTGTCCCAGTTGAATGCATCTTGTGTCTCCCATGTTGACTGCAGAAGTTTTAAGACACTACAGTAAGGAGTAGGTGACAGTAATCAGTAGGGGTGCTGTGCGTTCTGCCATGATCGCTGAAAGAATATTGTTCACCTACTTTATACTCTGTCCATACCTGCTTTATGCACTGTTTTGATGTTCTTAAATGATAAAGATGTCAAGACCTGAGGTAAAACAAAAAAAAAGAACATTCCACTTAGTGGCTTTCTTGACCCTGCCTAAACCAGTGCTCGTCAAACAACTATTGATTGTACATTTTAGCAACATTTTATTTTATTTAGCTGTCATTTTCTTTAATAGTAAGTGATGTTTTTGAAATACTGTAAGTATTCTACTCTCTCTTCTGTGTTATGAAGAGATCAAAAACAGTACTAGGTTGAGAAAAAGATTGAATTGGGTCTCCCAAATATTGTACGTGTCAAGCACTTTAAAAAAGATTGGCATAAACATCAAGATTCCACACAGGTACATGAAACATGGACAAAACTATCAGCTATTACATTGTTTTGGGGGTCATTCCACAAGTGTACAAGCAGAACAGCTTTAAAGTCAGTATTAATAGCCAGTATTGGATCAAATAAAAGGTCAAAGTACATCAAATCTTATTTAAATTCCAAGGGTAAAAAAATGCTGCTAGAAGTATATGCAATAACAGGGGGGGGTTTTTTGATGTTCAAATATGAACGGAAAAGTAACAGTAGATAATGAGCAACCATAGCTCTAATATAATAGTATTAATGCCTCCTTTTTCATTGATAGGTTTAAAATTGTTTTAAAGTATGATCCCAGGATTATCAGTGTATTTTACTGCAGAGGAATGAATTCATAGTGGAGGAATCACACAGTGGCAAAAGTGTAACAGAAGCTATATAGCTCACTTGCATCCTAGCATCGTATGTTAATCACTAGACCCCTTTAGCATGAGTGTGCTTTCTTGCTAGTGGGCTCAAAAAAGACAAACTTTAAACTATGTATGTTTTTGTCTCGCTTTGGTGTTAGCTTTGGAAACTTGGATATTTGTACTGTAGTCCCTTTGTTGAAGGAAAGTAAGTTCGAAATTATTGTACAGGTTAGGATCTGAGAAGTAGTGAAGTGTAGTGGTGGGTTAACAGATACCTGATTAAAATGATAAATGCTATTCTAAGCATATCAGCAATCTTATTGAAGTTTTAAGCAAAGGGGTAATAATATGGATTTCAATGGATGCTGAAATAAAAGGATGTATAGTCAAACTTGATATGAATAGAGGCACAAATAGTGCCTTTTTACTGCCCAAATGTATGTCTCAGGCTTTTGTGCAAAGTGGTTTTCTCTTCTTTTCCCTTCTTGTAGTAACTGTATTTCCTAAGGAGAAATGTTGAATGGGAAAGGCAGAAACTTCTAGTTATGCTGTTACTTCATTTGCTAAAGGCAAAACACATCTCTTCTGAACAAAACTCACTTGGTGAAGGTGCTGAAGAGCATTTTGGATGCATGGAAGTTAACTGACAAATACATCCCAGGACTGTACCCATCTCTAACTGCTTTTTTAGCTGATGGCCTGGCCCAAGAGCTGCCTCACTGCAGCAAGTTGTGTGAAGCCCTAGAGCCTGCTGTTTGAAGTGCATAGGGACCGCCCCAGTCCGGTGCATCTATCCCTAAATCTGCTCCCACTGGATTCAGAGGTAAAATATCTGATGGTTTAGCAAAACCAGAATTTACTCGCTATTCCAGCACACCTGCCAGGGGAGCCTGGCTTGAGGTGGACAAAATGTGTGTTTGTGATGGGCATTCTGCTTGTGTGCGTGCACATGTGTCTGTCTTTCAGACTAAGAATACGCATATAGGAAGTATTTTTAGGGAGAGTTTTGACTTCCATGCTATTTTAAAAGTGCGTTATGAACTGGAGAGTTTATATAAATACTGTGTAACAGCAATAGCCTCAAAACTTCAAGCTCGCTGTATTTATTGTGATGAGTCAGGGAGGCTGTTGGCAACAGAGGCGGCTCTGCAGAACTGGAGCCTGTGGGAGGGTGGTGGAGCGTTCTAAATACATCATATAGAAACTTTCCGAGTAAGTAAAGATGCCGTTTCCCTAGTTGAATAGCCATTAATTCTTCCTATCGCGGGGAGTTATGGGCTCCCTCTACTGGGTAATTTTAGCGTATGGGCTTG
>NW_010107439.1:0-11307 GCF_000699245.1 Pterocles gutturalis | reverse complement strand
AACCCAGGCCATCCTATGATTCTATGATTTGTTATTTGGGATAATTGCTGTAAATCAGCTCTTTCAAGTACCAGAGAAAGGGTCTGCTGGCATTGTGTGAGTAACGTAAAATGACTGTCAGGAGTCTTCTAGCACTTCGAAGATGCTGGAAGTGAAATCTTGCATATGAGTAGATAAAATCTGATTATATTCTAGCATTGATTTGGGGCTGTTCTGGAAAGGAACACTGATGTCCTAATCTGTTTGTCATGGGGAAAATAAACAAAAGGAAAACTCTGTTTTCCCTTATTTCCTAGAACCCTGACAGCTGCCTTTCTCTCCTCCTTCCCCACCCTGTGACTGAAATGCAGCTGTGGAAAACCACGATCTTTTGTTTGGAAGATGCTTTGACTTCATAAGTGTCTTCTGTCCTGTGCCTGGTGTCTGACTACCATCGTGGGATGTTACCCAGAAGTTCTGGAGGACTTCTTCCTCATTGCCCTTCTCGCTACTGTACTCCCAATAGTGAATCATACTTCCTTTGCTTATCAAGAAATTGTCGATCTTGTCTTTTTCCTTTGTTAGGCTGTGATGGGGCTTCTTAAAAATTACTGTGATCCTTCCCTGAAGGAGGGATTTGTGTAACTGGCATCTCCCTGAAAGGACCCGTGGTTGTTCTGCAACAGATGAGAGTGGAAGTTTGGATAATAGATCAAATGTCTACAGTGGTTCCTGCAAGATGGAAAATTATCCAGATTCCAGGCTATGAAAATGAGATGCAGTGGGCTGAATGAGGAAATACCATTTCACTCGCTGCATCTGCACCTGTGTTATCCTTCTTACTCCAAACACGTGCTATTGATTCTTTAGCAGTAAAACAAATGGCTAGGGTGTTGTTTACTCAGTCAGAAATAGTATTATGTGGAACTATATTTCACTGAGATACCTTTGCAGTACACAGTAAAAACTGTCAAGCAATGGGTACCTGACAGTCTAGGAAATCTGGAGGCTACCTCTTCTGTTTCTACTCCATTTCATACAAATTTAATGAGTGGGGTTTTTTTTCTTTCATTCATGTGTAGATCTTGTCTGTTTTGAGTCTGTTTTCTCCTTGTTTTTATTAGTATGTTATGTTTATTATTGTATTTGATCTGTATGAAAAGATTACCCTGCTTTCTATTCATAGCAACTTTTATCCTCCTAAATGGGGAGTACTTTGTGTAGCGACATGAAATAGCCTCGTATGGAAATGGCCTTGTTTATAATTGCATTGCATAAAAGCCATTAGAAATATGCTATAAGGAAGAAACCTGGAGGGAACGAGGAACATTCTAGAAGGTTTGCCATATCATCTTTGTTGTCCCTGGTTTTCATAGAATCACTAAGGTTGGAAAAGACCTCAAGGATTGTCAAGTCCAACCATCAATCCAACACCACCCAACCCACTAACCCATGTCCCGAAGCACCACATCTACACGTTTCTTGAACCCCTCCAGGGATGGTGACTCCACCACTGCCCTGGGCAACCTGTTCCAATGCCTGATCCCTCTTGCAGTGAAGAAATTTTTCCTAATATCCAGCCTAAACCTCCCCTGGTGCAACTTGAGGCCATTTCCTCTTGTCCTGTCACTTGTTGCTTTAGAGAAGAGGCCAGCACCTGAAACTCTCTTTTGGGACTTTGGTGCGTGTTTCAGAGTGATGGCTACTTTCCAGGACTCTGCAACACTGTCTAGTTAGAGCTGGTGACTAGCTCCTTTTGTGTGTGGCTAGGGTTTTGTGTGTGCGTGTACGAAGGAAAAGGTGACACTCTGCCTTGTCAGCACTATGGACTCTCTGGGTTGAATATGGTTTTATGCTGCGGGAGAACCACACCCTGGGTCTGCACTGAAAAGGTTTGTGTGTAAACTCTGTTATCTTGCGTTCACCGCAGGCACGGTACATGCACATGGGAAGTTACCAAGCCCCAGTGATGACTTGTGAAGCTGCTGTAGCCTCTTCAGACCGTGGGTGGCCAAGCTCTATTATTTTACTGCATCGATGAAGCAGCAGTGAGGCTGAGATCCTCCCTAGATGCACAAACCCTACTTTACAGTTGTTTATAACTTTTTTTCATGATGTTTACCCTTTGCCAGATGATTGTGTTAGCTCAGAATTGAATTTTCTGTGGCTCCACCATACTTGAAACATAATAAATAATGCTTAAACTTCAAAGCATTATACAGCCATAGGCCTCAGAGAGGGCCTGTGGGATGTAAAGTATTTCTTTCTCTTTGTGTAAAGGAGGACAGCAGCACAGAGAAACTGATGTGTTCGAGGTCTCTTGGTGAGTGGGAAATGTCTGCAATTAGAAGTCAACAGAAGTGGGATTGTAGAAAAGCCATTGTAAGTGGCTTTCAGTATACTGCTGTTCAGTATTTTTTTCAATATGAATTATGTATCTTGTTGGGTTGGTATGAATTTTTGATTATCATCTGTGCACATTGGGAGGTGTCACCACCAGAACTCTGTTTAACAGAAACTGGGTGGTAAAGTGGCTATCACTTCTGAAGTCAGGGGTTCCTTACTCTGAGCCGCTGGGATTGTGTATCTCCAGCAGAGGGTAGGTGCATTTAAACTTTAAAACCATGCTTTGCAAGGAAATACCGGAATACAAAGACTGTATTACCTGTTGTAAAAACCGTTACCTGTTCTAGCTGTGGGGATTTCTGACAGACTTTTTCTTGACCTGTCCTTTTTCCTGGGGTGTTTGATGAACTTTTATTAAGAATTCTGTGCAAAAGAATGTTCGTTCTTTTGGTTACTAAAAAGTAGAAGCTGGGACTCTAATGTAAGCTAACATTCAGATTTACCACTTAACATTTCCAACTTCTCTTTCTTTAAAGCACATGCGGTATAGACAGACCTTGGGGTGGGGGGTAAGACTTAGTTGTGCAAGTGCTTTGAGGGCTTTGGATGAAACCCCTGTAAAAGGGCAGATTCCTTGCTTGGTACAGTGATAGCCAGACAATTACGCTGATCGTGGATTCTGGTTACTACCAATGCCTGTATGACTGTAAGACTAATGCTGTTTTGAGTAGGTCTTCGTAAGAGTTCCCTATTCCTCTGTCAGGAGTAACTTTACAAAGCTTTGCGCTCGCGAGTGGAGTACAGCATGCGTACAAACTTACGGTGTCTCACTCAGTCCTTGATAAGAGTAGGGGAAGTAGGACTTCTGTGTTGCAATGGCTTTGTCTGGAAGAAACGTGACTTTTGTCTTAAAGCTGTTTTGTGCTAATGAGCTTAGGAGCCGTACACTTTAATATTCTGTTTGAGGGGTTTTTTTAGTGGCTGAATGAGTGTGTCAAAACTCTTGAGTTGTAGGGGTTTTTTTCTGGTTCAGGCAAAGTAACTGTTAGAAGTCTGCTACTAAGATAATGGAAGACACGGCAGGCAATAGCTTCCCACTGTAACACGCAGACAGATGTGATGTAATTTATGAGTTACGCGAGTGCTCTGGTATTTCCGTTCTTTGTCACAAGTGTTAGTTTTCCTTATGCCTACTTACCTTGCAGTTCAATAGTCCTGTCTGAATGCGGGCACTCCAAACATCCTTTCAAAGAAATGTTTCCTGTTTCTGTTTTGTTGGTTGCACACTCCCACCACACACATCTCTCTGTTTTAAATTGGTGAACTTGCTGTGCAGTGCGTGTTCTCACCAGTGTCACACAGGAGAGGACCTCACCAGCTTTTCCCAGCCCACCACCAGCACGTACTCCGAAGCAGTCTCTCTTCCTCTCAGGCTGGAAGATGAATAAAGCCCTGAACTGGGGCACATAGCGTTGTTCATGTTCCAGCTGTCTCTCTTTAAGGTACCCAAGGAGAATATATTAAAAGATTTCCATTTATTTCTAGGTATTACTGAAGTTTGTTTCAACTCCTTAAATATTTTTATTTTCTATGGAAGTTGAATATCAGGAATGGGGTTTTACACAGTGTTGTTGATTTAAACCTCTCACAGTGAATCAGTGAGTTTCGTTACATCATTTTTCCTGCAGTGTGAAGAGATGCTAATGCTAAACCCTTGTGCAAGCTGTTGTAATTGTTTTGAATATTGGCAAGCTTATTAAACATCGTGGCAACGTTACCTGCTTTCATACACTCCATACAGAATAATGGAGTTTGCTCCCACCCCCACGTTCCCCTCCCCGCATTGAAACTTTGCCCCCGTGTTCACAGCAGCTAGCAAATCCCTTGCTTTTCTGGTCAATCTGTTTCGTTTCTGGAGAGTGCTGAGATAGCTGTACTCAAACAGCTCGTAAAAAGAGTTGCCTGCAGTGAAAGCACTTCTAGCGCGCTCTTTTCAAAAAGCGCTTGCTGTTTTGTTCTTCAGAGAAGAGCTAAATGCTTACCCGTTTTTACAGTGTATCTGATTTTTTTCCCCACAAATACAGAGATTTCCAAAGTTGCCTGGAAATAGACTGAGTCTATACATGCAGATGCATGCACACGCACATACGTAAAAAAACTGGGGGGGGGGGAGTCTCACAATGGAGCATTGTTCTAGTGCAATTAGCAAATGGGAAGCAAATTAGACAAATGGGAAAGGAATAGCATGGCATTTTCTGGCGTAGATTAGCAGAGGCAGCCACCGCAGTCTACATTTGTTTAGGTTGGGTGAATAAATGGGAGCATTTGTTACTGTATTATAGATGTCTTGTCACTTGTCAAATGTGACGTGGGCCAGGGGAAGAATAAAATAGGCTCTTGTCAAGCTGGCGAGATGGCCTGCTCCGCTGCTGTCAGCTCTGATTGCAGCTGATTTTGCACATAGAATACAGTTGCCATTTCCAGCACTGAAGCGTGAATTTTTAATTGCGAGAGCACAAACCAACCAAGTCAAAGCAAACACTATACCAAGCATGGATATTAAACATGGTTGATTACTGGGTATGGGAGTAAAGCATCACACGTACAAGCAAAAAAAAAAGGTCTCTGAACCTGTTTGTATAGGATTTCTTGATTGCAGAGAGAGAATATAGTCTTCAGGGAGTGAGAATAACTACCTTGAATGTTATTATTTTGTTTTCTGTTCATTTTTTAAATTCAGATATTGTTTTGTGTGTTAACCAGAATAGTTAATTGGCTTTTATGGATGTTGGACCTACTAAAAAGTTCTGTGGAAAGTCTGCAGAAAGCTTTTGCTGAATAAAAAAAGACTAGAAAAAAAGAAACAGTTCAAAGTTTAAAGCAGTTGGAAAAATAAAACAACAATTCAAACCTGGGTCTTTTAAAATGCTTTCTGAATAGAAACTTTAGGGGGACCTCATTCCCTCCGTTTTTCTGATCTATGGTTTCCATAGAGGGCTTTATGTAAACTTCTGCTGAAGTGTTTGGTTGCTGCAGTTGTGATGTGGGAAGAACTTGTGTTCCCTGCTCCCCCCAGAAAAGGCCTTTGTTCATTGTATGCTGTTCTATACGACCGTGTTATAACAGTTAGCAATTCTGCTGGGAATCTCTTAATCATGTGGTTACAAAAGTGACTGCAGTGAGAGGGAGGTGAATTTAATTAAATAAATGCCGTAGTTCGTTAGCACTAGGTAAATAGCTGTAATGCATTAGGCAGGTTCCTAGGGTATCTAGGATAACACTAGACAAGTCACAGCATAACACTGCTGGAGCCTTGAAAACATTCCTACCAACGTTAATAATCAAAATACCTCCATGATACAGATAAAACTAATGAGCCAGACAAGCGTGTTTGTCCAGGTTTTTAGAGAGGACCAATGTCAAGTTCTCATCTCTTAGTGCTGTGCTCAGAGCCTGCTGCCAACTCTTTTTTCTCTACAAGAAATTTATTAATAGAGTCATGTACGGTTATAACCAACACTGTGATTTTAGACTGTATTGTATTAAAAGCCAGGATTTTTTCACCTATCAAAAATCACCCATGAGAATGACCTTTTACCAACTTTCAAGCGGGGGTGGAATGTAGTGAGATATGCTGTGGTAACATTTTTTCTGTTCACACGTTTTTTAATGGCCAAGGATATAAATGCATGTCTGCCAAGAGTCTTGTTGTGTAATAGTTTGACATAATTTTAAGCATCTCTACAGTAGAAATTGCCAAGCAGCCAGAACTTTAAATGAGCCATGAAAGTCATTCCCCTTATTGTTTCTTTTTCCCATAAGTCTCAGTTAGAACTATGTTAGAAATTAGAATTTCCCAAGAAGCATCCGGTTTGACTACTGATAAACAGTCCCAGTTGTCAACTGAAGACTTTTTTTTCTAGTCTGTTAGGTCATCAGAGAAAAGTTTTCTTTCTCCTGTTCGATTCAGCTGTGTATTCCCATGGGACAGAACTCAGGTTGGGAATGTTTCTGCAGTAGTGTTTGCCTGCAGAAAAAGCCAGAGCAACTGAATATGTCAGAAACAGGATTGTTTTCTTCCCTTTGCAAGAAGGTTGCAGTAATTACGTAATTGCTGATTCAAGGGGTCCTGGCTGTCCTATTCCTGGACAAAATATTATTTTGTATGCAAGTGAATGTGTGATCATATGCAAAGGTGAACTTGTGACAGAGCTGGATGAGATAAAACTGAGTCCAGTTATTGCTGCTGCGAGGAACTGAAGACTCTTTTGGTATTACCTGTGAATTTTAGAGGGTTATTAGCAGTGTCTTTCAGCCTGTTGTCTAGCCAGAATCTCTAGGTGTGATCTGGACCTTAGACTGCCAGTTCCTTCCTCTGGTACGTCCAGCTCAGACCTTGCTCACAGGGAATGGAGGAGAAGCTGCGATGGGTTGTGTGAAGAGGGAAAGCATGCGTGTGATTCTTATCTGTCTGTTCCCAGGCAGCGATGCTTGTAATGTTGGTCATCTTAGAAAGGCATTTCATCTTGGTAATTGCTGTGTGATGGGTTGCTAGGCATGTATTTGATGCTCCTCTGCTTCACACTGTTCATCCTTTAAGATTATGATTGCAGACACATGAATACAGTAGAAATTCAGAAGCTAAGATGGATATGAAACTCAGAGTGCTGTGCGTGGCCGAACAGCTGCAGTGCTGCTCGCTTTCTGAGATGGTTGAGCAAAAGTCATGTAAAATTAATTTATGCTTTAAAACCCTCTGGTGTTTGTAGAGTGCTAGGATGACCAGATATATCCCCCTTTCCATGTGGAGTTTTGAATTTTAACTTAACTTGCACTAAACAGGAGGTTTTATTTTGACTCTCACAAGTGAAATCTTTCAGAAGCGTAGAAGCAAAACATAAAACTTTGGTCCGTGAGGTATTTGTTTCTGCTCTAGTTGCTGTGCTGTTGCAGCCTGCTCTCCGGCCTCTGCAGTTGCAGATCAGTGTCCTGCTTTGCAGGTGCTCTCTCTAACAGTGATTTTATTCCTCCTTGGTTATTAAGGTGTAATTTTAATTTGCACTAGAAAATTAAATGTTTTATGTGTGTTTAAATGTATTAATAAATAGGACCTTTTTGGAAACTTTTTCCTGTAAAGAGACTATTTGGTGGTGGACCATCTGTACTGTTGGAGGTAATATCAAGGTAATATTAGTCTATATATCATATGACCTGGGCTCCTTTTCTCATTTCTGTTGTTGCCCAGATAATATGCTCTGGACAAACCAGTGTCTGGTGACACTGTAAGTTCTTTGGAGATGATAATGTCAGAAAAAAACAAGTATATTTAATACTTAGCACCATGGGACTTGATACCACTTAAGTACATCCAACAAAATATCAACACAAATAAGTTAATGAAACAAAAGAGATCTAAAAGCCTTCAACAGGCTCTGTAAAAATACCATTTTTGACACTGCATAGGTCAGTTCTGAATACAACCCTTTTACTATTTTGAAGATCCTCTCTTTCTGCTTAAAGTTGATTCTTGCCATGTTTTGACCTGTTTTCTAATCCGGAGATGTCAGCATAGCCCCAGGACTACCGTTCCTAGGGTCATCCTGGATGCAGAGAGCCAGAACAGCATCACAGACTATGGGCTGCTTTTGCTTCCAGATGGCTTTTTAAAATAGCTGCCTGGGAGCTGTCTCGCATTTGGTGTACTCTGAAGTAGTTACAGGGAAGTAGTTGACAGCGTCACCTTCCGTTCGTGCTGTTTGCCGTTGGATGTGGTTAATCTTTCAAAGATGATTTGTTGGAATACACATCTAGCAAAGAAGCATGGTAGAAGAGGAGATAGAAGCTATATTGGACTTCTGTCCACCATGGTCTTTTTTAAGAAGACAGTTGGTTGATTGATTTTTCACTGTTCAGGAAGTAAACCAACATTTTTAAGCATAATGTAAAATATCAAATACTGGTTTAAATAGCCTGTTATTTTTATATAGCAAAGGTGCTAAAGTCCAGGAGATTCATAAAGCTTTTGAAAACAAATACTTTTGCTAGCAGTGCCTTCTAAGGATTGCTGATGCGTGTTCTTCCCTTAACAGAATGGACACTTGAAAAAATGAAAACCTGTCTCTGTGCTTACCTAAAGGGGCAGTGGGGGAAGGAAGCTTTACAAATTGTCTGGTCACCTGGGGCTATTCCCTTCTCAACTTGGGCAACAGGCTACTAGTTTTACTACGTCCAGAGAAGCAAGCAGAAGTTTCAAGCATAAGAAACACTTTTCCTGAAAACCAGTCTTTATTGTGCAACCTTTCAAGTTAGAAAATCTGTATTAAGGACATTTGATGGTAGACATCTCTCTTGCTTTGCTATCAGGAATGTATGGTCTTTCCCTCCTCCGTATTCTCCACATGGTTTCCAAACTCTGAGTTACTGTTGCTTTCTTTCTACCCAAGCCTTCCCTCAGAGTTTTTTGGTGCATCTGATGCTGTGGTTATCAAACCTTGTCAGCTACTGTTGACTGGAAGAACAGTTCATATCTGGAGACTAAGCTCTGATTTCCAAACCTGAAAGCAAATAGCAGCACAGTCCAGCTCCCAAAGTGAATGTGAACTTGGTTTTGATGTGTAATAGCTTCAACTGCTGAGTCTCCAGAACTCCATATTCGTGCCTCGGTGAGAATTATTTCTAGAAGAATCCTCTCATCAGGATGTGAATTTCTGTTATTCTTAGCGGGCTCGAAAGCTATGTCCCATGTTGGCCATTTTCATTCAGTCTGGGCTGAGGAGAGAAAAGAACAACAGTGCTCTTGCCTTAGAATTAGTCTTACATCAGCTTTGGCCAGATGAGAAATACTTGCTGTAGTTGTGGCTTACTTTCTTGTTGGGCTGTCTGCAGCAAACCGTTCATGTAATTTATTTACAGAATACTCAAGTCTTCTGTTAGCTCTTGTCATTTATTATGTAGGGCTTGTGTGTGAAAACCATGTCTAATGCACTGATATAACTAGTGGGAAGTTTGGCTGAGATGAGGAATTCTTCATAATGTGATGAAATATTTGGACCTACCCCCACCGCACTTTTTTTTTGATATTGTAGATAAAGATGGCTATGTTCCATATTAGAACTGTCATTGTGAAACTAGCACAAGTAGCTAGTTGAGAAGAACTGATTAGGAGTAACTGCCCGCTCAGACAAGTCTATATTTCAGTGGAAGTTTTATGTCCTTATTTTAAGGAAATCTCCTCTTATTATAGTGACAGTGGCAGTTCACAGCCTGCTATGCTGTAGGGAACTGTTCACATCAATAGCAAAGGAAATGATACCGTGAATGGTTTTCTCCCCAGGTGCTGAAGAAGTCTTGCTGCTTGCTAGAAGGACAGACTTGAGGAGGATTTCCTTGGACATGCCAGATTTCACTGACATTATTCTGCAGATAGACAACATCAGACATGCAATTGCCATAGACTACGATCCTGTGGAAGGCTACATCTACTGGACTGATGATGATGTCCGGGCAATTCGTCGGGCCTACCTTGATGGCTCTGGAGCACAGACTCTGGTGACCACAGAAATCAACCACCCAGATGGTATTGCTGTGGATTGGGTGGCGAGGAACCTGTACTGGACTGATACTGGAACAGACCGCATTGAAGTGACCCGGTTGAATGGGACATCCAGAAAGATCCTTATCTCCGAAAACCTAGATGAACCTCGAGCAATAGTGCTCAATCCTATAATGGGGTAAGTTTTGTGTTTATTAATATCCCTTTGAATAGGTCTTTGGAACCAGTTTATGGTCTCCTGAAACTGAAAATCTGCAAATTGTGAGACGATGTGTGCATTACTTGCCAGATGTTCTGGAAATAACTGGCTTTCCCTTCCTTCATCCCTTTCATACTGTGTATGTAAAAGATGACTTCTAAATATAGGTTCTTCAGTGAACCTGTACATTGTGTGTTTGGTTGAATTTTCTTTTCTCTGCATCTTCCATGTTATCATAACTGTGAAAGAATTGGGGCACTGCACATTTTCAGTAGTTTAGTTTATTAAATGTTCAAACTCTACATTGTCATCGCTGATTACAGCTCAAGTTGGCCTGTTTGCTGCAGTTGAGGAAGCAGAAAGTTAGTAAGTTTTTTCAAAAACAGGACAGATCTTGACACGTTTTTTGTCTTGCATGTTACATGCATTGACTGTTTCCTCTCTTTCTTTTTTACAGCTACATGTATTGGACGGACTGGGGTGAAAGTCCAAAGATAGAATGTGCTTACTTGGATGGCTCAGAAAGGAGAGTTCTGGTGAATACATCCCTAGGTTGGCCTAATGGCTTGGCACTGGATCTTGAAAAAGACAAACTTTACTGGGGAGATGCAAAAACAGATAAAATTGAGGTGAGTAATAAAGATGTACTTGGATGCATTCTTAGAAAACAAGTGCTGTTGGTGTGTGCCGCTTTGTGTCTTGGATACGCTTACCCATTTTTTGAGGAGTCTGTTGTTTCATTATTATAAAAATCATATTTAGCGTAACGAGGCATATTTGAGAAGAAAGGAAACACATTCATGTGGTTCAGAAAGCTTTTGCAAGAAATGTTCTGTTTATTAAGTCTACATTGCTACAAGTGTAATTTAATTGCTTGAAATCTTAGGTTTTACCTGAGGCTTTTGCAACAAATTTGGACTCTCAGGTACAACCTCTTTAAAAGATGTTTTGACTTGTCTGTGGTGCTTGAAACTAGTATATAAAGTTCCTGTGTGTGAAAGACTTGATGCAAGTTTCGTGTACAGAAGAAGGTGAATGTGGGGGCCCTAGAGAGCCACATTTCAGGACCTTAATGATTATGTGGTATCCAGATGTGTGCACAAAAAGTACTTTTTAATGTACTGCCTGCTTTGAAAACAATGTAGGCATTCTACCTCTGAATTTGAGGAGAGCAAATCCACTTCATAATGTTGTATTAATATTTATGCAAAGCATTTGACACTGTCCCACA
>NW_010107438.1:0-3406 GCF_000699245.1 Pterocles gutturalis | reverse complement strand
AAATATATATATATTACATTCCTTAATTTTTTGTGTCAAACAGAAGATTCAAGGATTTCAGTTTTGAATTCTGGCACCAAAATCCCTAGTGATGTTCCACTTCAGGAACAGATAAGGCTAAATGCCCATTTATTTTGCTGTGTAGAGAATTAGGAGAAAAGGAAAGTCAGATTCACGCATGGACTAGGTGTCCAAGCGACTAGCTGACATGGACATAATTTAACATGACAACAGTGCTGTGAAAAGACTGTTTATAATCCCATTACAAGATTTTAATAGAATGAGTCACAGTAAATACAAACGCAGGTGGTCTGCACAGACTTATGAGGTACGTACTTCATCATCTTACATGGTAACAAGAACTTTGATATACAAGGGCCTGTTCCTCAAGTGCACTAAGCATTTCTGAGGATTCTGTTTAACTTCAAACCCTACATTTTAGACAGCAATTTATATTCAACTACTAACTAATATAGTGCCTGCATAGGATATAATTGATAGCTCTATTGCTTTATTAACCTGGAATGTAATGACAAGCTCTAGCACCATTTTCTTCCCTTCTCTCCCTTTTTAAAAGTGAGTTCTTCCTATATGGAAGGAAAATAACAGTTATATTTTACTGTCTGTCACAGATATTGCAATTTTACTAAATTTAAAGTAAGTTAACAATCATACTGAAAGGTCATCACCTGGACTTTACAAAGCCAGCCATATTAGCCCGAAGTCTAACTACGGGATCTGCGCTATGTGGAGGAATACAACAAATCCAATACGCTCGCAGATTAAAGGAAGCAGATTTTGCTTGCCAACTTCTGATTTTGTTTTCTATGTGAATGTATTGCCCTCTAAAATTTGCTTATTTTGTTTTATGATGTATTATGTGCTCAACATCTGATAGTGGATCAGCCCAGACACCAGTCCCATGGGATGACGGCATTGCTTAGAGTGACCAGGGCTATTGCTAAATCAACTAATGACTCCTATTCTGAGGGAACAGCTTTCCAAAAGGCCAAAAAAACACAGCTTAACAACTGATCCACTCTGACTATTAAAAATATGTCCCAACAGGGCTGACAGTTAAAATAGTAAGGCCAGCTGGGTGCCAAAAAAAATGACTGAATGCAAGAATCTATCAAGGGAAATCTCAGGTTATTTATTCATACTCGGCATCTCCAAAGGGAACAAACATTTGTTTAGGCTAGAATTTGAAGACTGTGCCCTGCTTCAGGCATTGATGCTGTTTCAAAATGCTGGCCTGGAGGTACCTAAATATGAAAGATTAAGGAACTTTAATAAGTCAAAACAATAAAACTTTTTATAGCGTTCCATATGACATAAATCTAGGAAAAAGGACAAATTTGGCAAGTAAAACATAATTGATGCTTTGCCTTCATCCTACCTGTCCCCACAGACTTCTATATACAGATCAATACTAACACATATGATATAATTGATCTTAGAAATATTGATTACACACCAAAATCATGACATTTCAAATCACATCCTCCTTACATCCTGAAGTAACAGAATATGACCATAGAGGGTTATATTTATCACTGTGAGGCTAAGCCACTTACTTCTGGAAAATCAGTTTACTCTGTAACTCTTTCAACATGCAGAAGTAAGTCTTACCGTGATAAAGCAGCACTTGCAATAGCAATTGTGTACAACAAAGATGAGAAACACAGTAAGTGGTGGTTCTTGGAAAGGTATAATTAAGTTCATGTTGAGTTCAATAAGCCTCTCCTTCTTGAAAGGTTATGAATGCTGCAAGGCATTCATTTTTTCTACTATTCCCCTTACAGATTAGCTTCATCCAGTAAAAGAATTAGTCTGGCTATTCTCAAACAAGTGGCGAAATCCTTCTGGGGAACAGACATCTTTGAGTCTTGCCTTCAATCTTTCAGATCTGGCAGAAAGGTTAAATCCTTGGTATATAAATTGTAAGAAGTCTGCCACTCATTTTCCCTCCACATGTATTTTTGGGAATGACACAGAATACTGTAAAAATTAAGGACAAAGAAAAAAAAAAATCTAAAAAAACCCCATGAAACAGAGAAATTTGAATAGATTAACCCATCTAGTTAATCTGAGTTATAACTAGAGGACCTAAAAGAAAATTAGGAAAAGGAAGCCCTTTGGTTTTAAATTCTTGGAGTCCTGCACTTCCCCTGTGTAGGTATGTACGCATATAAAGAGAACATCGCTGGGCGAGATGATCTCGAAACCACAACTAGCACTGAACTTTCTTTCCTCAAACAAAAGGATACATGCAAATAGAAGTTCTCCAAAACTGGAACACAATGGCTTAAAACCAATAATATATCATCTGTTTGAAATATCATAATATGGTATTTCTGATATGTTACTGATATTGATGAATTAATCTAAACAAAACCTCTTCCTTAATAGATAACTAGCTTATGCAATATGAGAGGCACTTAGTTATCAAATATTATTCTGCTTATGGTACTCATGGGTCAACACGCCTCTTGAAGTATTGCTGTGAGTTTTCAGAGCTGGTTTTTATTTCACTTTAAGTTAACTTTACCACCAACTAAATTTGATAAAACACTACAGCTGAAGCCAATGAACCAACATACATTACACAGAATAAAATCCAGAAAATTTACTGACGGTGAAAGGAACGTGTCAAACTCCTTTTATTATGACAATAAAACAAAACATGCATTAGACTTAAGCAGCCTTTATGAATATTTGAAGAGAGCATACTTTGAATATTGTGAAAAAAGCACTGACACCTGCCATCATAATGGTGTACCATAAACACATTTCAGGTAGGGATAATATTCCCTGTGCCTACATTTGGATGTCTACAATGTAAATGCTGGCATGTGAGCCATAGGAATTTAATCTTTGCCTATAGTCAGTAGATCCAAGAGAAGTCAGAGAGCTCCTGAGCCAAGCAGAGCTGCTATCTCCCCAAGGACGAGATCAGCCCTCTGGGCTTCCAGAAAAAAAACCAAACAACATACCCCTATTAATCAGGTTCAACCATGTCCTGGGTTAAGCTGAGACAGAGTTAATTCTCTTCATAATAGCTAGCAAGAGGCTGTGTTTTGGATGTGTGCTCAGAAGAAAGCTGATAAGAAGTGATGTCTACCCGCTGCCAAGGTCGGCAGATTAGAGAAGCTGGGAGGGAGAACAGCCCCAGTTACTAGCCCAGGATTTGATCTTAGGTTCAGGATTGAGACCCAGAGTGGCCAATAACCTATTCCTAACATACACATCATACCCAGTATATAGGTGAGGACCCCCCGGAAGATCGGCCCTTTTGGTTCCAGATCTCTTTTGCTCCGGGTCATCTCGCTCCAGGTGGTCGCTCTCCCAAGGCCTTTCCCCCCCCCACACCCCGTTCAGCTCTTGGTCTGGGATGCTCGGACTG
>NW_010107437.1:0-8430 GCF_000699245.1 Pterocles gutturalis | reverse complement strand
GGGATGGAGGTGAGGCTGACCGATCTATAATTACCCAGGTCCTGCTCTAGGTGTTCACATTGGAGCTATCAGAGAGAGCAGGTGCAGAGAGCTGGTATGTCTATTTCTGGATCTTCTCAGTGTGAGTGGTGACTAGTAGGGTCTTTCCAATGTATTTCTAGATGAGGTAACATAGATGCACTTACTTCATAATGGAAATCAAGCATACTTCATGCTTCCAGCCTTATGTTAGTACCTTCACCAAACTTAATGGGCTAAGTAGGACATCAGCAACATAATGTGGCCTTCAGCACTGCACTAGCAACCCTGGATCTTTCAAACACACCAGATGCACCCAACAACTGCCTGCCATGATCCTCCATCCAACCAGAGCAAACAAGCTACATCAGCTTTGTCCCATGCTTTCCTCACAGGATCATCTACATGAAAGAAGAACAGCAGCTTGCTCAAGCCTGTCCCCTACTTCCATACCCCAAATCACAAGACTCATAACTCTTCCTACTGTTCAATCTGCTGTCCTTTGTGATTGACATGAGTCCCACTCCATAGCAGGAAGGAGGTCAACCCTTTCAAGCCACATGTTGCTCATCAAAACAGGCTGACTAGTCAATGGACCTGACTCTCCCAGAATAGGTTTGATATGTACAGCATGAGTATCAGCTCTTGTTATGTTCCCTATACAGATGCCTTAATTTAGAAGAGAATCTTCTCAGAGCAATAACTTTGCTGCTCTGGTCTGTGGGAAGTATCTGTAGCTGTTTCCTCAATCCGAGGCAGCTGCTCTGGCAGCAATCAGTGAGGGTGTTGCAGTGAAAGACCAGTGTGTCAAGTGTCCAACAAGCAAGATTCTGTAGAAGGAAGGTGCACAGAGCTGCCTTTTTGCTTTAATTTTCTACTTATCATTTACAGAAAGGTCTTTTCCAATCTGTGGTAACACAGATGACCTCTGAAGACAGAGGTCAGCAGCTCAAGTCTGAATTCCAGGCCAAGAATTTTAAGGCAATTAGACCAATAAATTCTTCACCATGCTTATTTTTATGGTGATATATTGTTGTTATAGATCTAGTCCAGATTATGGCCTCAAGTATTTCACAGCTGTCCGTGCTCCTTGGAGGAGTTTTAGACATGTGGTCTGAATAGACCTTGTGGGACTGCAAATGTCCATGCTAAGCAAAAGAGTCTGTGTGTCAGGAATGGGTGCTTGTTCTTAACCTGTGTTTGCACGAGTGAACAGAAGGTGCCTATCTGTAAATACGTGGCTCATGGCTCTGAAGACTTTAGCCTGCAAAATATATACTGCAGTATATATCTTTTCTCTAGAAAAAAAAGTCTTGATGGTCATCAGGAGGTTCTTCGTCCCATTATTCCCTTTTGTATTAGCAAACTCTGAGAGGTTCAAGTACTGCCTGCTTGTGTCACATCCCTAAATATGAAGACGTGGGCCAGTGATATCTGTTCAACTTGTATAGCAAGCTGATAACCTCTCATGAGACAAAAAACATTTTCAAGTCACAAGCATAGAAGAGATGCAATAATTCAGGGCACGCGGTAAAATCTAGCTTTGAAGTCAGAAGGAAAGCTGGGACATACATGATTAGCAGACATTGAGCACCTTTAGAGGCTTAGTACAAGGACAGCTGTTCCCCTTTCCTTTGTACTAGCTACTACACATAGTATCAGCTCTCTGTTCTGTCCTTTTTTCATCATCATTGCTGTGGTTTAGGTACTGGAAAAAAGACTGGGCAGAGATAGCAGTGTACATGTTTGTGTGAACCTGCAAGGCAGCTCATCTCTCTGAGTACAGGCCTTCTGGCAGGACAGGACCATGGGGTATAGTTCAGACTGATGCACTCTGCCACCAGCATTTTAGGCTGAGGATAAAGAATACAGGTGCAAAGTGTGAGAGGCTGTTTTCAGTGAGTCGAGAAACTAAAAACTCCAGCCCTGGCCGCCTTGCGTAGCTGTGCTGCTCCTGTTGTTAGGGCAACAGAGAGAGATGTCTGCTGCAACAGGGAAGGGTCGAGAAATCTGTCTGAACAACTGAAGACAGGTGGGAGAGAGAAAGAAAAGAAATTGGTTCCAGGAGAGATGTAGCAACAGTCACTAACCTAGGAGGGAGGGAGGAGAAGGCAACTCTGTCTGTATACATGCACATTGTGTCACATCCGTGTCTCCCCTTGAGAAGACCTGTCCCGGCAGCACAGAGCTAACAATGTGGCAGTCTGCACTCTGGACCTGTCAGTACGGTGTGGGGTAAAGAGAGTGCCTGCTTGTTGCATGAGGTAAACATCAGCAGGCTGAAACAAAGTAAATGGGTACTTTGAAACCATGGCTGTCACTTCCAGAGTCAGTGTGACCTCTCAGTGGGCATGAGTCACGCACAGGCATCAGCAAGGCTCAGAGCGCTGTTCGGAACAGTCATTACTGGCTCCTCCGCAACCGCAGGGAAACGATGTGTGCTCTGCCCACACCACTAAGGTAGTGGGGCCTGCTGCGTCATCTTGGCCACAGGGATCTGTTTTAGCACAAACTAGCTAGTTTGTTGTCGTACATGAATGTTACAGGAACTGCAGCAGCTGTTTTCTTTTTTTTTTTTTAAGCAGCTATGCTGCACATAGGAGTGAACCTGGAATGGCCACCTTCCAGACAGCGGGTCTGTACCTGTGCCTTCCTGTCACTAATGCAGGTCCCAACTTCTGCATCAGCCATGACGCCACTCTCCTATGAGGGGCTGCAAGGGGGATCTTGGGTCTGAACGTGAGGAAGGCAGCAAGGCACAAGAAGTGATCTAGAGGAGCTGTGTTGCGGGATATCGAAGGGCATGGAGCTAGGTTTCACACCCGAGGACACTGCATCTGTGATGTGGCGTGGACGTGGGCAGTGGGGTGGTGCACTGGGAGGCCACCCTGTGAACACAGAGCTCTCGATGCTACAGTCCCCTGGGGCTGCCAGTGGGACCGTGGTGGGTCAACCCTGGCTGGCTGCCAGACGACCACCAAGCGGTGCTCTCACTCCCCACACAATGATTATTCTTTCTGGGTAAAAGTGGATGGGCGGGGGAGGACTGAGTAATGAACAGGAAGTTCCTGAACTGTCTTGATCTTCAAACCCATCGTATTTTCAAACAAGAAGCTGAGACTGATCAGAGGTACTGCTACAGTTCAGACAAACGCAGACACTTCCTTAACCTGGTTATTTGAGTTAGTGACAGGAGTGCTGTTTGTGATCATGTTTCAACACTTGTGGGGTGTTTTTTTGTTTTTTTGTTTTTGTTTTTTTTTTAATTAGGGCTTCCCTGGACACTAATTTTTAATGGAATTTGAGGAATTGCAAATGGCTTCACAAATCATTTCTTAATCTGATGAAAACAAGCAAGGAATACTACAAAGGGTAAAAAAAGCCTCAAGGTCCTGCTCTTATCAGAGTATTATGGGAAAGATGGAAATAAAGAAAACAAATCAGTGCCCTGTTTACACTTCATCAGCTGCCTAACAACTTGCAAGCAGTTAATTACCCACCTTTAAAATGCATTTACAGGATAAATGATTCAGAATTAAGCTTCTATAATGAGGAAGGACAGCACAGAAACACTGACTCCACTCAGGTAACTTTAACCCTTTAAATCTGACAGTCCTGAAAGAATGTACTCTGTGTAATAGCAAAGTTACTGTTGTCAGCTTCATGCTAAGCATTTAATAGACAGTAATCTACAATGATCACTCTACACTTGATTATTGCTGCTAACCTTTGTAACCTTTATTCCTCACTTAAAAGGAAGATAAGGGTTTACACATTACACATAAGAATGGAATGCTAAGTTAGTTACTCTTGAGTAAATATACTGAAGACTTAAAATGATAAGTAATATTAGGCTGAGTTACCTTCACGTTTCTGAATATGTAGGACCTATGTAGCCCGGTAGCTCAGTAAATACAGTATTGCTATGAACAGCAATACAGAACATGAGCTTGATAACGACTCTGCAAATTCTCAGGACTCAGGCTTTGCTGAGTTTGCTTTAGCATGCCTGCAACTCTGTTTTAGCCTTTTTTCACTGTAACATCAATTTTCTGATCAGGTGGTTATTGTCTAATATATTTTACTTTTGCGCAATTTCATATAATTGCATGATATAACCATAATATTTTTTGTATAGACAGTGGTAATACGCAGTCACTTGTCAGAATGAAATGTTCATGCCGTTACCATAATAATGCAACACAGGGGATTACAGTCATGGTACGACAGGAGTGGGGGTGGCACAAGATGACACTGGAAACTCCAGGGCTATTAAAAAGTCACCAGCAGTCAGTTAAAAATATACAGACCTGGGAGTCGAGGAAAGCCAGTTCTAGGCATAATATAGAGAACAAAGAATTCCCACAAAACTGAAACAGACCACCCGAGCACCCATGGAGACAACAGAAGGGTGAGAATAACACCAGAGACAGAGAGGTGGATGTTAGGAAGTTTGTAGATGAATTTTAAATGTTTTGAGACTTTTTTTTTTTTCCCTGTAATAGTACTGATTTCTTTTTCTGTAATTATTAGATCTGGACTGATAATTCTTTCATTTTGTGTACACTGATTTTACCTATACTGACAATAAATTCTTGACCTTCCAAATCATGTTTCTTTCCTTTTTTCCTTTGACAAGAATTTGAGGGTAAACTGTTCCTTGATGAAAATCCACATAACAAAGTTGACCATTGTAATCTATTTATATGTTTTCTGCCCTTCAAAGATTATGCCAGTTTTACTAACCAGTCACAGGATTTCAGGAATAATTTTCTTGTGCTTCAGTTCTTCTCTTTTTCCCAAACAGGGAGGTCACTCCAGAGTTTTATGCTCTGCTGCCTGCCTGACTAACTGGAAGCACAATCTACTTTATCCTGAACAGGTTGTGTTTCAGTATGTATGAGGCATAACCTAAACAATATGTGATGGTCAAAAGAGTATGAGCATCCATACAAGTGTCATAATCAACCCAACCAGGTTTTTTCTTTCTCTGTGTAAGTGAAGAGCACTGAACCACAGTAAGTGCAGACATAGTAACATCAATCAGTAATTTCTGTCCTGTGCTCCCTCCAGTTTCTGGTATCTGCCTTCAGTTGGATCCCTGGGAATTCTGGCACAGGCAGGGTGGGATACTTCCGCTCCCACGGTGAGTGTCCCACACATGTCCATACCTGACTGAGTCACTGAGATGCACTCAGTAGCAACTGATGAGGCACAGGCTCTTCTAAAATGTAATTTATCTGATTTCTTTGCAACACCTACCCTTGAATGAGATTAATCCTGTCCTAGAAGGGTCCCATGTCACCTCCTTGACTTACAGGAAATTTAGACAAATAGTTCATATATAGATAGCTATGTTATATGTATATGTGAGTAGATAACTAACTCCCATGAAATATAAACATGCAGCAAAGAAGTTGCATTTGAACAAAACAAAACATAAAAAAGAGTGTGTAATCCTTTATCACAAGCCATTATCGGAGCCCAGAAGCTAGCAAGGGTTAGGTCCCTAGTCATGTAATAAAATGGAGACGTGTAATAATAAAATAATACTGAAGATGCCACAACCACTATCTTCTCCGATACAATAGCAGGTTTAAGATTTTATTGCCTTCTTTTGTGCCTCACCACTATTGCTGCCCTTTAGCCACAGGTCCTTCAAGCCATAGCTGGATGATACGAAGCGTTCATCTGCAACATCCATTTAAGCTATCAGGTTTCTGTATCTTGTGCCTCCAGCACCCGCGCCCTTTTGTCATGGCATCTCTTCTGCACTCTCAGGCTGTTGGATCCAGCCTCTTCAGAACAGTACACTCGGCACCACTCAAACATTCATTCCTTGACTACATGGAAGAAGATATAAACAAGCCTTAAATGCCCCACAGAGAGTTGTATCTGCAAAGGTAGGTTACTTGACTTTAACGTAAAGCAGGTCTCAGGTATCTCCTGTAGATTTTCCATACTCTTAAAATGTAAAATGAAATTAGGCTGAATGAAACCTGGTTTTAGCATAAAGCTTACTGCAGTCTGCTGAGAATCTCTTAAATGCACACTGTGGTACAAAAATTTTGGGATTGCCAAGAATGTTTTAATGGTACTCTCAGCTGAAAAGCAATTGAAGAGGTGGGTGAAAAGGGCATGCTTTTTCTTTATTTCAGCCACTGATGCATCAAAGCATGGAGGCAGCAAAATATTTTCAGTAGCTATTTGTTAGAGTTGAAAGCAAAATAAACTATTCTCTACTTCTAGGTAGCAATGCAGCTGCAGTAGGAACATAAAAAAAAAAGAAGAAAAATCAAATAGTATGAACATTGGTAATGCATCATTTGCAGCTGGTAACTTTAGTATCGGCTTCGATAAAGGTCACTTTATCTGCAAATAAATGAAGAATAAAAATGGATATTTCCTGCTAGTTGTTTGGTACACACATAATTTCAAAATGAGGAAAACTGCTGATAAGCCATTATATGATCTTGAGAGGTTTACAACAAAAGTCTTTAATCAGAGAAAAGATTCAGATCAAGAGGTTCAGTGGGAAGTATTTTGTATCATCAGCTTCAAATGCATGGAAACATCTAGGCACATTCCCATAAGATGCTTCTCCAACACTGCAAATGAAAGTAGTTTTGCAGCAAAACTTCTGAAACATTTGTGAAGATTTCATAGTTAGAATTTTGATATTAAGGGTGATGAAAATGAAGATGAGGGATACCAGTGGCCAAATATATTCACTCCTGCACAATGCACTGAAAAGGCTTACTGTAGAGTCTTACAGTGAGCACGCAACTCAATTGTGTTAAAGAAACAATGCATTAAACTGACAACAAAGTTAGTAAGAATTATTTGATCATAAATGTAGTGCTTATTTAAACATGCCAAGGGAAAAGAAAAAATTAGATAGGGTAACAATCAGTGGTTTACATTAGGTAACTAATATGTTGGCACCACATTGTTATTTCAGCACACAAAACTACACTAAAGCTACTTCTATTTCTTGTTGTTCTATTTACGTTGTTTTAAGCATTAAGGTTGAAATGTGACAGGAGGCTGGGCATGGTGTGTTTGGAATAGTGTGTAACAAGAAATTCGTATTATAGACTATACATAATTCAAGAGCCTTCTACTAAATAATGGTCATAGAGTGTGTCTTCCAATTCAGTTCATTAATAAGTACTCCATGGTATGGCCTTCTTAGATTTAGGTTGATAATTATCTCAAAAATGGTGCAAATAATATTTTACCTCTGTAAAATGATGTGGTCAGACTACAGATAACAACTATGCATTCATACTTTCACAGTTGAGCTTCAAAGGCAAGATCATTTCGATTATAAACAATTTTACATTCAAATCTAAAAATAACATTTTAATAACAAATTACAAATAACTGACTGCAAAGAAGCAGGCAGAGGTGTCATATTACACTGTTTCCCACAGTGGCCTGACTAGCAGAAATTATCTCCCAGCACCGAGTTAGGGACTCCCTGAGCCAGAGGTAGTTTCTATGTGCATAATAACCCTTAACGGATTTCTCTGCCATCAACTTGGCCATCGACTCTTTAAGGGACATCTGGAAAAGCCTCCTGCCTCACACTATACTGGCTTCTTCAGTTTTTAAGTGAAAAGAAAGTAGATTTAGATTAGATATTAGGAACATATTTCTTACTGTGAGGGTGGTGAGACACTGGAACAGGTTGCCCAGAGAAGCTGTGGATGTCCCATCCCTGGAGATGTTCAAGGCCAGGCTGGATGAGGCTTTGAGCAACCTGGTCTAGTGGAAGTTGTCCCTGCCCATGGGAGGGGGGTTGGGACTTGATGATCTTTAAGATCCTTTCCAACCCAAACCATTCTATGGTTCTATGATTCCCACACTTGTTACAGCAGCTGGTAAAAACAACCAAACACTCTCACTGTGAAATGACAAACCCTAATGTATCCATTTCTGCTGATGAAAAGTCAGCCTCCATTCTTGAACGCTGAAGTCAAAGCAGCCAGTCCTGCAGCGCAGCAGATGTGGTTGCCATCCATCCCAATGAAATCTGGCCTGCACTAGGAAGCTCATCAGCTACACAAAAAACATTTGTATTTCTGGGTGAATATATGCACCTTACACAACAGCTATATACTGGAATATATAAAAACTCCCCTATCACACATTATTCTTCAACAGTTTATTTTTTTCCCATTGGCCAAAAATGGCCACAGCAGTAGAGCCCTTGTGCATCTGGACCTCCACCATCACTGCAGGAAATCACGGCTGCAGCAATCCAACGGCCCCAAGGTTTCCGGGGACACTTACATAAACTGCAAATACAAAGACTTAAAAAAGCAGCTCAGACCAAGGCCGTCCTTATTTTTTAAAACGGACCCAGCCTGCTGTACGTCAGTCACAAGCTAAACCAGTCCGGCCACA
>NW_010107436.1:0-1950 GCF_000699245.1 Pterocles gutturalis | reverse complement strand
CCATTCTGTGATTCTATGATTCTATAAGCATAGCTTTCAAAATTAGATTACTGATGTAAACATATACGATTATAAATTTAAAATGTGCTGTAAAGATCTATGGGGAAAGAAAAATCTCAGTTTTCCTGTGTATTATACACTATATTATACACAGACAATAAATCACTCTCTCAGTATTTGAATATATTTATTTACAGAATGAATACCCATCTCAGAGGATTTAGTCTTGTTTGTAAAATGTTCTGAGAATCTGGGATGAAAGATACAGAGGAAGCAGTAATAAACATTTCTACAATCGTTACTAATATTCTCTACCAATTTCCTGATTTTTTTTTCCTTATCTTCCCTGCTTTAACTTCTATATTTCACTGGTTCTTGCTAGATAATTTTGAATTGTCTTTTATGTGAGAGAAATGTTTCTTTTTCCATTGTTGCCCATAAGTTTCCCCTGCTAAGGTCAGAATATATGACTCCAGAAAACAGTTAGTTACGAGATTACCGCTCATATTTAATTTTTCCAATGCTTGCATCAAGTTAGCTCTGTCTTAACTTTATTTCACTGGACAGTTCTACTTAATGCTGGAGTGTCCTCTGCTGTACGTAGCAAAAATAGCAATGTGTTACAGGTTCTTCCATTCATGATGATCAAAACACAATGAAATGATAGAAAATGAGACTCCTTAGGGATCTGTGAAATTTCTCACTTAAATGCCTCTGTCAAAAGCATGTTCTCAAAATCTTTTCCAGTTCGCCAAAAATCATCTACACCACAGATGATTTTGTGTATAGAGTTAACATTAAAACCTCCTAACACTCCCAGCTCGCCCTCACCAATGTCTTACGTTTAAATGGAAGATTTCATTAAGAACCAATATTAGGAAAATGGCCTGGAAACAATCCTCTGGCACATCTTCTCTGAGTGTCAGATATGAAATAAGGAGAAAATTTTGTAAAGTTTTAAAAATACTGATTTTTTTTTTTCATAGATTCCTTTTGACAAACTGGATGTGTAAAAGGTTATAGGAACACTGCATTTCAAGGATGGATACTTAACGCTTGTCAGGATGTCCCAAGAGTAAGGTGTATGCATCTTTTCCTAATTAACACACATATAATTTTATAGCAATATTATCTGAGAAAAATATTAACTGCAGTCATAGCTGTTAGCTACAGAAATTGGATTCAGGATAGATCTGTAGGAGTTAAGGTGTATAGTTTTCTGAAAATGTCACTTAGTTGCTAATGTTTAAAATAAGAAATGATCTCTTAGAAGAGCAGCAGGAAAACTAAAGACGATCACATTAAGACTAGAAATGCTACTCATGTTCAGCAGCAAACATCACCTTCCATGTAAGAACTGACTCAGATCCTTCAGCTTGAGAAGTGACTGAAGATGGTACAACACCACATCTATGAAAGAATGTGAAGATGAGCAGAGAAGCATTTTTATTCACTATTCCACAACAGCGGCAGCGAGGATTCAATAAAGCTTTATGGGAACAGGTTTGAACCAACTAAGAGGAAACACTTTTGTGTATAATCCTGTCATTGAACAGTGGAATTATGTCATGTGATACTGTCAATGCCATAAATTTAAAAAAAAAAAAAGATACCTTTTAAAAATGGGGCCAACACATCTGTGAACTACACGTGCATCTGGAAATATGAAATACCACACACCCCACGTCATGGCAAGGTCCCTCACCTGCTCGGTGATAGGAACTGGTAGGTCTAGGGGCCTTATTCGTGTCTGTTTATGTTCTTTCCCACGGCAAAATGCCTTGTAGTCACAGCCTAATGCTGTTTCCGCTCGCCACATCCCACAGCCTCCCAGGGCTCATTAGTAAGTCTCTCCAAAGCCAGCTGGGAAGGCACCGTTGGCGCGCACACACTCCCCAGGAGCACCGCCACCCGAAGCGAGCTCCGCTAGAACCACCGGCCCTTGGAGCA
>NW_010107435.1:0-15926 GCF_000699245.1 Pterocles gutturalis | reverse complement strand
ACAGGTGGGGGGGCACGGACAGGTGGGGGGGGCATGGACTCCCATGAAACTCCCCAGTTTCTTTACATACCATCAGGAAAAAAAAAATCTCTCTGCAGCACAAATAATCGTTGTTGTTTGGAACCGATGAGGCAAATACTGATCTTGTAATTTCAGGAATAACAAGACTGGAGAGAAACTTCCATAGTCACTGAGAAATGGATGGCCTTGGACTCTGCTGGGTTCTATGTATCCTCCTTGGGGCTCGCTCACTCTTTTTGAAGCAAGTCCTGCTTTCTGATTATTCTTATATGGTTCATTCTTTTTGTCTTTCTGTCTCTTTCTTTTTGGCCCTTGTCTTTTCATATGACCTTCCCCAGCATTGTTAGCTAAGAATTTTAAGGGATCTGGGTGTAAAATTCAGAGCAGTTTGAACACCAGACTGCTGTGAACATGTCAATTCATGAGGTCTACTACAGTTCTGCATTTTTTTACACTTATCATTGGAGTTATTGGTGTATTTGCCCTTGTATTCAGCAGACACTTCCCATATACTGAAGATAGATAAAAATGTTAGAATTCAAATAGCTCTTTTTACTACCAGGAAATTTAAATGATGTTTAATACAAATGTTCAGTAATTGTGGTGTAAAGCAAAAAGAATAAATATTCATGTTTTTTCTTAGTGTATTTAAAAGCAGATTACAGTAAATGACTAGCAGCCAGTGAGTTAAGTGCTGTGATTTCTTTGGCGTCTCTGAGAACATGTATTTCCTTAGTAGCTGTCAAATGTTCATTTCATGCCCTTCTCTAGATTCTGTAAAAAAAAAGGGTGGAACCAATTTAAATTAAATTTTTTGAGGGAGGAAAAGTATTTATTGCATTTGAGTTGACAGCTTGGAGACTAAGTTTCAAGCTTATAGGATCCCAGATACTTGAGTTTTAATGCCTGTAAAATAAGGAACTGGTAGTGGAAACACCCATGGCACCAGAAATACTGCAGTGATATTACTGGGTAGGACTGTAACTAACTGAAAGATGTAAGATAATGCATTATCGTAAAAGTGCTGTGAACTTGTGAATAGTTCGTGTTTGAAATTCTCTTGTTGAAATCTGACTCTATTCAAGAAAATAATGGAATGTATATCGAGAGATGTTTTTTTCTCTTGATCTCCTAGTAGTTTAGGATGTTCTTTTGAGCTAGAAATGATTGCATTAGCTCCCTGAACGTCTACAGAAAACCAGACAAATGAATATCCAGTAGCTCTGGACTTGTAGCTGTCTCATAAAAAAATTAAAAAGTCATCTCTGATAGATACAGCCCTTCCAAGGTTGGCTGCAGCAGACTTAATTTGATCTTTCAAGCGTGGATTAAAAATATTATTCTTGTACCAGTTAGAACATTACCACTTAAATTTCAATACAAAAGGGGCTTTTTTGTCATCCTAAAGCATGCACTCTTAAACATTTTAGCTGACAGTGTTTTAGTATTTGCATTATCTGTTCCTGCTTGTGCATTTTTCACCAGTGACAGATGATAAGAGTTTATGTGAGGAAAGATCTGCAGTAACATAAGGAAAAGGCTTCATATTCCATATTACTGGGGGCTGCAGAAGAAATTGGTGATGGATAGAAATTGCATTAAAAATGATTACATTTTCTGTGAGTTTTTTTGCATATTTGTCTGATGCTGCTATTTTGCAAGGAGGCATGCAGCATCAATCTTGTTTTCACATTAAAGCTAAAGTTGTAGAGAGCTGTAAAACATTCTCCAAGTATTCTTGGACCTTAGGGGATGATTTTGTGTGGATTAAATGTAGCTTTGAAAATTTGTCCTGTCTTGTAAGTAGAAGTAAGTACACAGATGTAAGATCAATTATTTGAAAGGAAATAAGGTGACGAAGGCCAGATCTGAAATTTATTTGCACCTCAGATAGCTCTGCTGACATCCATGATGGTGCAGAATTCTAGAAGCAGGATCCAATGAACACAGCAGCATTCTGCAGTGGGCATGGCTTCGTGCTTGAGGAGCTCACATAATAATCCTTGCTTTGATAAAGGGCTCATACTGTACTGGCTGCCCGAGGGGGCCACTGCATTTTGTTGTCACATGCCATGTAAGGCAATCTGATCAAACTGCAAAGGTATTCTGAGTGTTTGGCAAAGTGTTGTAAGACTCAAAGTGTCTTCAGTTATCTGACTTGGTTGGCATTCCACTCCCATTTCTGTGCGATCAGACAGGTGGGTGGGAAGCACGTGGAAGTGACCAGCCAGTCTAAATACATCAGCTGTCTAAAGCTTGTGTATTGCAGAGCACTGCTGTATTTCACAGGATTTATTAGGCATTAAAATTACAGTATCTTATGCCTGTGGAAAATATTGTGCTGAGAGCTAGAACAGCACTGTATGAAAATTGCTTTCTGAATATGAAATGCTGATAATTTACCCCTGCCTAATTGTAATAGATCCCTTTTTCTGTCGGCTGTAATGTCTAGTCCCACTAATCAAAACCAGTTTATGGTAGAAGCATCAAATCTGTCAGAGAAGTCATCAGCATGATTATATGCCTGAATTGTGAGGCCTGCAGAGAACTTTATATGCACAAGCAGGTGCTTGTGTGGTCTTAACTTTTAATACCTTGTTCCAAAATCCATTGTATTCAATGAAAGAGCCCTTGCAGCCTTCTGTGAGCATTTGAAGAGAACACTCAATGTGCTTCTGATAAACTCTGCTCCTGGCAGAGTTACCTATGACATTGGATCACTGAAAAGATTTTTTTCCTGCCTAGACAGAGATTAAGGTCAACTGTCTGAAGTTGTTTGCCTGTGGTTCTGTCTGTCCAGAGACGGTCTACAGCAACAGGTAGAGCAATGCAATGGGAGCAGGTCTATAGAGCGGAAGAATTGGTTTTGAGGATCTGACATTTACGCAATACACATTTCAGCAGTCTTAGATCAAGCTAACTCAAGCCTGTCCCATGGGCTGGATTCCCATTAGTGGTGAGAGTGCACTAGGTGTGCTCCTAGGCTTCTGCCTCCTCATTTACTTCATCTGGAAAGGATCCAAGCGCTCTCTGAAACCACTGTTATACAAACTGAGGTATGATACATGGGGTAAGTGGGAGATACGTACATTCCTGATATGGAGACATTTCTTTGGTACATTCAGTGTTGGCTTAATTTAAATTGTTACTTGACTGAACAAGCCTCAAGATCAAAAAAATTGATTAAAAATGGCAGATAAAAAAATTAGCCATTTGATTTATAGATTGCGAAACTTTACTCAGAATTCTCAGAAAATGCTTTCGGTAATAGAGATTCTCTAAATGGAGAGTATTTATTTTACTTCAGGTGCTGGCAACATGTATGGTAGGTGTACATATTCCCATTTAAATGAAAAATCTGAGGATGATGCCAGATGGGAATGGTCTTTAAGGCACGTGAGCAATGAAATCTGATAACAAAGGAACAGAGTTTATCTGGATATTGAGAAGTAGTACTTGGGAAAAATATATTGTGTTTGTATTATGAACAAGAGGGCTAAGAAGTGTTCGATACAAAGCTCTCATATGGAACTATTGGTCAGACTGTTTATTTGTCTTTCTTCCTGACCTAAAAGATTATGAACCAATTCCTCAGCTTCAATCTAATCTGAGAGTAGGGGAGGTGTTTCAAAGATACTAAGTCCCTACAATTTCTGTGAGAATGTGATTTTAGGTAAAAGAAAACAGTGGTGTCTGAGCTGGGGGAAGGCTGCAACCAAGCCTCCATTAAACAACAGAGGATCCACACAGGAGGAAAACAGGAGCTGTTTCGATGCAGGCCCTTACTGGGCACAGGAAAATCCAACCAAACATAACCAAATGGTCATCAGTTACTTTCTTAAACATGAAAATTGAATTTACACTAAAGTTTTTGTTTTCATCTTTTACTGTGAAAAACTAAAACGAAAAAGCTGGCACCGAGGCTTTGTGTTATCAAGTACCACTAGGCTGTCTGTTCTCATTGATTTAAATGAAAACAAGATTGTTGCCTTTTACTGTTCTATAATTTCTTGCCTATTTATTTTTCTGGTTCACTGGAACAAAAGCACAAGAGAAAGACAACTTAGTTACTGAAGCCATATGTAGAGGACACTACCAGTAATCAGTAGCTGCAGTGATGCTGTAACTGAAATTTACTGTTGCTGAGAGATGCTGGAGGATGCTATTGCAGGCTTGCTGTTTGTTTTATCTCCCCATGGCAGCAACGTTCTTTTGAAAAGAAGTGTTTAATGTCATCAGTGGTCACTTGACAGCTCTGCTCTGCATGAATCTTGGAGTCAGTTTTAGGAACAGCAGGTTAAATGTTCACATTTGCACAAGTCATTGGATAGTGCCAGCTTTCCAGAATGCCTGCAGTCTGAAGAGGTTTGCTTTCAACATGCGGATCTCCAGCCACCAGAATAGTTTTGTACATTGATTTCATTGGGAAATGTCTCATTCGGGCAGCCTTATTTAATTTCCCTAACAATTGTTGGCTGCTTTCCCTAAGTAATGAAGATACATATTCACAAAAAAATTTCAGTATGGAAATAATTGTAAGAATTAATTTTATCTGGAATGACATTGCCTTTACAGCTTGATTTATTCAATGCTCTGAGATTAGAGCTTAGAAAGCTGAAAGAACACCTTCTCTAATAATATATGTTCTCACAAGATAGCATTAAAGTGTCTGCCCAGCTGGGGAAAAACATACATTGGTAACAGTGCAAGGCTGCCTTCCCAAACACATACCTGTGTATTTCCTGTCACAGTACAGGAACAGATTAAGAGGATTTACCTTTTTTTGTTTTAGGCACAGACTCTCAAGATTTCAGCTCTCAACTTTCATACTCATTTATTGGAAGAAGTTACCACCATCAAAGGAATTAATTTTTATTGTATTATGATTTACAATTTCTCAAGAAGCAGGTAGCTAACACTTTACATTACAGTTTGCATTATTTGCGCTATTTTGCTAAAATATGGCTCCTCACTTGGGTGCTCATCTGAAAATTATACCCATGTCTGAATAGATCTATAAATATGAGAAAGTTATAGTACTGCCCAGGACTTAGAATTGATATTAGTTTAGACTAGTTTGGACTGTGTGTCATAAAACTCTTAATGATAATAAACTTCCAGTGGTCCTGATTCTGATCTAACTTACCCTGGTTTTGGACCAGCTCCCTGACTTGAGTAGAATAAATTCTGATTTATACTATTATGATATCAGTGGATTATCTTAATTTAGTCAAATTAAAATGAAATAACTTAAACCAAGTTCTGGCATGTTTTATATGAATACTGTATGCACAGTGCTATTCTGTATTATAGAGTAAATTGTGTACCCAAGTGAAAGAATGCAGTTTCATTGATTCTAGCAGAGAAATATTGCTTAGCCTAGAGTTTAATTTGGTTAATGTGGAAAGCAGTGTAAAATTTCAGATACTTGGTGGACATCAGAAATTTCTTCTGATACAGTGTGTGTGCACGCAAGGGCATGCAGCTGTGCTTAGTCTTATGTAAGTCAAGGTGAACAAAATTTATTCAATTGCTACCATTTTTCAAGGTTTTATGTATTCAGGTAGTTCTTCAGAAACTAGTGGTGCTATTTTTTTCAAGGGCTTCAGGAGTATCCTGTTATGTTCTTAGTAGCTCTGTTGCAGGCAAGAATCATCATCTTCATTTTAGAGGGAAAACTGAGACAGATATTGCAATTTTCTGAAGAGCAGAGGAGTCTCTTCTTTATTTAAAGAGAAGTCCCTTCTTGATTAAGTAATGAGAGGTTGCTTAACCTTATCATTCATAGGCTCACTATGCTTTAAAAGTTAAGTATTCTTTAAGCATTGTTGCCTGTTCACAAACATCAAGCCCATCCTGTACATAAGGAAAACTAAAAGGACTCGATTGTACAGGGTGCCATAAAGGAGATGACTTTCCTAAACTCTGCCTTGGTAGGAAGATATCTGCACTGGATGTAATGGTGGCTCCCTAGGAAACAGCAGAAACTAATGATTTGTTTATAGGATATCCCAGCAACAGAAGGATATGCTGACTCATTTTTGCTCCGTGTTGCCAGTCATGGTGTAGAGTGATAAGTGTTATACTTGGGAAGATATGGGTGTCTAAAATCAAGAGCTACATTCTGTAAACAGTTGAGTTATTCTTTAGCTGAAGAGGGAGAAAGGAAGAAGTTAGATTTAGAATAGTTAAAACTTAATAGACTTGATAGACTTCTGTTCGTCTTTTATCTACAGGACACTTGTTAGCTGATAAAGTACTTTCTTTTTCTAGTTTGCTAATTACCACTATGGCAAAAACAGTTTTCTGAATTTATTTTATAATACTTACCTGCAGTTTTGTCATTTAAAAGGGAACTGGATTCTAACCAGATGTTTAAGTATTTTTGCATGAAGGTAGAAACTTCTCTTAGCAAGCAGACGTAAGCATTTGCTGGCACACAGGTGAGAATTCTGTTGTGCTTGATGAAGTGGCTTCTGGTTAAAAATTTCTTGTTATTTTGCAAGATCATACGGTTTTTGAATAAACTTTTCTTAGAAGCAATTCTGAGGTTTATTGCAGATTTTCTATTTAAAAAGAAAAAAGCACTAACTATTGCTCTGCTCAGTATTCTGATGGGCAGGATGCTTGTGTAAAATATGAGAAAGCAAGTGTGAGTCCTCACCTTGTCTATGCTAGATCAGCAATGAACCTTGTTCTCTGTGTTTTGAGTGAATGTCCTGTCATGTTCGCATCTATGATGAGGTGACTGATGTTCTAGTGAAAATGCAGACGGTCTGAGTTTCATGCAAAAGAGAATGGGGAAATCTCTAAGGTCTCAGAAGTCTCCCAGAAGGCCTCCCAGGCCTCCTGGCTGTGCAGGGAAGTTCATGGGGTGGCGAATACCACCCTAACGAGTGATCAGCCCACAGAGCCCGCTCGTTCCCCATCTTTGCTGCAGTTAAAACTCAGAAGTGAAAGGACAAACAGAGCAAGAAAGCCTGTGACACCGGAGAATGCTGAAATTTAAAACGATGGTGAAATCTTTGCTTTTCTCCTTCTCTCCTTTCTTCCAAAGACAGAGGAACCCCTCTGCATTTGTGAAGGCAGCTTGTCCCAGTCACTTATTAATCAACAAGTGAGGAGACCTTTCCAGCTCCTTTGTGTTTTCCAGGGTTGAAACATGCCCTGTGTATCTAGCAGACACCAGAATAGTGGGCTTAATTAAAAGATTCTGGTGCTTTATAGGTAAAGTTAGACCCATTTCTTCATAGTGCTATGATTCAATTAAAAAAAAGATAGGACTGGAAATAATGAGCAAGTAGTAAAATTTTCCACTAACTGCCCAATAAAAATAAAGTTCTGTGTCATTTTTACATTAGTGAATCTTAGGTTATAATCAAGAAAAAATAGTTTTGTTAAAATCTCAGCTATTACTTTTAGGAAATAATCTTGCAATAAAAGAGGAGGAAACAGTAAAAATTTTTTGAAGCAGGTACAATTTTTACTGTGCAGTTCCTGGAAAATATATATTTTTTAGTTTTTTTAATATATATTATATCATTCTTTTTTCAACCCTAGAATATAATGAAGCAAGAGTATAATTCTAAGTAACGTCCTGGGCATTATAAATTTGGAATCTGCTTGACACTGCATAATTTCACACAGCAAGGGGAAATCGAGAGGAATTAGGTCCCTTTAATTTAGACTTGAAAGGTTGTTGCCAAGGTCCCCTGTCAGCCAGCCTCTCCTTACTCTTGACCCATGGGACAGACCTGCAGGAAAAAAAACACCTGGCTACCTTTCTTTCACAAGCCTGTAGAGCTTTTGATGTGGCACCAATGTGTCCACATAAAATGGCATGTGGTAAGCAAACAAAGTCTAATGTATCAGGAGCTGCTGTTCCTTAGTTTAGGTTATTAATGAGAAAGCAGGGTAAAAAACCAAACCAAAACAAAACAGCCAACCTTTGCATTCATTGAAAGTTTGCTGGTAGCAGGGCTTGACTTGCTGGGTTTCTAGTCTCAACTGGCAAGCTCATGCTTACAGCTATTTCTTTTTTTTAAAGAAAACTCTTCCAAAATTATATACCTGTAAGTATTCATAGTATGTGTCATCCTTTAGACTTTCTCATCATTATAATGGTAAGAATGGGCAAACAGGAACTCCAGGGTGAGCTGTAGACCTAAGAGTTTTTCCTTCTTGTATATTGTCAGGGATGTCTGTTCTACTTTATAAGGAGTCAAGTAAGGAGGTGAAGAGAATTTCTTTCTTCAGGAGAATAGCCCACAGACTAATATCAGCTCCATGTGCAGGTATAAAAGTGCCCAGAGTGGTAGAAACCTATTTACTGCCTAGTTGATTTTCTTCTCAGTTAGGCAGAATCCTGAGTCACAGAGTGACTTGAAGACACTTTTCACTGAAACAACACATATTTTTCTAAAACACAAGGTCTGTAGGCCCTGCTAGCATTAGTTTTACTGCTTGGCTGTGAGATCTGCAGAAGTACTCTTAACAATCTGTGGTTTTGTTTTGCTTTTGGAAATAAGCAATTCTTTTGCTGATTGTCCTATCAAATAGCCACTACAAACCTACCCAAGAGTAGGAAAATGACCTCATTTTATATGCATATAATATTCAAGGGGTCTATTTTTACCACATGGCTTAATGTAAAAACTTTTTTTCCCCAATATCCGTGACAAAGGCAGTAAAATAATGCAGTCTGTTCTTCATCAATTTTTCCAGTACACTCATCACCATACTACTGACTATGCACTAAGCTAGCTAATCAGTGTATTGGAAAGTTAATTCAGGCAGAGCACCAATTCAACAGTACCTTGCTTCTTACATATGCATTTTGTCTGATTACTGAATTTGCAGAAGCAACTGGATTACTGTCTTCATGTGGACAGCAGGAGTTCGTAGAACATGAATATTGCTAGATATTTGCAATCTGTGTGGCACTGCAATTCTACTTTAAAAATGATGGCATGGCATCAGACAACTTAAGCTGTTACGCAGAAAATCAAATTAATAAAAGAGACTGTTCTGCCTTAAGCTGCTATGTTATTTCAGTTATCCTCTGTGAGAGCCTATTTACTTTTCAAACTTTGCACATCTTTTGCACTTGATTATTGTAGTACTGTAGTACAAAGACATTCCAAGCTAAGATCTAGCCTGGCTGCCATCTGCATAGCAAGCATGCTACTAGACGTTCTTCTCCACAAAGAACAAGGTGTAGGTGGGTATTATCCCTATCTTACTAATAAAAGATGAGATGCAGGGATATGTCTGATAATTTTTTGTGGTTTCACTGGAAATCTGTTACACAGCCAGAAAGGGAATCTGGATTTTCTGATTCATTGTCCTGTTCTGTATTGACAGGACATGGGGGTTTTTTGCACATCATTTTGCAGCGACGCTGTTCCAGTTTCTGCCATTCCCTTGTCAGTGTCCCTGGAAATGTCTAGCCTTGCTCTGTCTCTTTTATAGCTCCGGATGGAACTGGCTGTTTAAAGTCTGTGATAGGTGACTGGGAAGCATGAGAAAAATGCTTTCTCTGAAGGTGAAATGCACAAGGGAACATATGTGAATGAGTCTCCATAGATTATTGGCTCTTGTGAGTCTCTTATTAACAAGACTGAAGCATTGCCCTTCTGTTTCCTTGCTTGTTTTTCCATGGAACTTATCAGAATCCGTCCATCTTTCTCTGGCCTTCAGCTTTCAAAGAAGGACATATTCTTCCTAGTGGTGGCAACAAAATGTCAGAGGTTTCTCTAAGGATCCTGAAGGAGGACATAATTATTTCCACTGAAAATAATATTTTGCATTTCACTTCAGACATTTTAATGCATAATCTGTTGTATGAATACCATATGTTCTACATCATTTCTGATTCTTTTCTTGTTTGCCTGGATGATGGGACCCCAAAAAATTTCTATCAATAACATTTCATCTTTGAGGACAACCTCAGGCAAATAATTACAAGGGTATATAGAGAAGTGTAACCTCGGGAAAGGATTATACATTTATTAATAAACCGATCACAGATAATTTTTCACAGTTTTCCCTTAACTTGAACTGATACAGAGCTTGACTAAAAGTAGTGCAGTACCAAAAGGAGTTCAAAATTACTCCTCCAGGAAAATAGTTTCTTTGTTTTTACTTACACATACTTTAACTGCTAATTGTGTCAATTAATTTGGTTTATTTTATGCAGTTGCCAGTTAAACAACTTTAGAGTCTCCACGCTTCAATTTCCTGCAAGCAGGCAAGTGGCCTAGAGACTATCTTCAGTGTGATGAAAAATGCACTTTAAATCCTAAAGCAGTTGGGTAGAAATAATTGTAAAATAGTAAAAGTATTTGTTAGCAGGTGGTGGACACAGGCTTATTGAAAATGTATTTTTAAGGGTGGTGGAGTTGCATTTTCTTTTCTGTTAATTCATTCCCATTCTGGACTACATATAAAAATAGTTCTCTTCAACAATTTCAAATAAACCATTTTCCATAAAGTGGCTTTGTTTTGACTGTGCATTGTGGCAGTTCTTTTACACTGTTTCCTATTATGCCTTCAAGCATTGTGACTTGGTTCTTATAATGTTAATTACCTCCGCAAGATCCCTCTAGCCCTTCTTTAGAATATGAGTAATTTTAAATGCATTAAAATGACTTCCATCTTGTGTGCATATATTAAAAATAAATACACTTGACCCAGGAATTAATCAGCAAAGAATTATGGAACAATGAAGTTAAATAGCTTTTTTTTTTTTTTTTTTTCCCCCCCAAGGCCACGTTGTGTCTATTTTGCTCACAGTGAAACATTTTTTACAGCAACAGTAGTGCCATACATATGGCACTAAGGGTGTTCTCTCTTGGTGGAAATGTAGCGGTTTAGACTGAAGGGTTTTTTTCCCCTAAATGTTATGCTTTGCTTCATGCAGAAATTCAGGTTAGCCCTGTGACTGTATAATACAGGAGCTCAAAGCAGACCATCACAGAGGTCCTGTCTGATCCCCTAAACTGTACATCTGTGTAAGTGATAGATTTTAAGGATAAAGGATGTTATTGTGAACTTACTGAAATCAATGAGTCTGCGTGAGAAGTCAATACTCCTCGGTGAGATGAAAAATGGTCTGTGGAGGTTAGATCCGATCTCTTGGTCATAAGCATTAGAAATACCCTTCAAGTTCTCCTGAGTCAGAATCTTTCAAGGCACCCTAGACCATTTCTTTGTCCATGACATAGGACCTCCCTTTCTGCACGTGGCTGAGCAGTCCACTGCTGTTACCGTGGACTCTTCCATAAAAAATTTTCTTCAAGATGTGAGTTACTGAGAAAAACCCCTTGCTCCTTTCTTTCTACAGGATCTTCCTTACGTTGTTCTCCTCACTAGTCTGATGGCTCAGGTGTCCTCCCTGGCCCTGCCTTTGCCTCTGCCCTCATGCCTTGGAGTCATATGTGATTTCCTTGCCACCTTGGCAGCAAGTGATCTGCACTCTGCCTTCTCTTTTGAGGAAATCCTGCCCTCAGGAGAAATTTAGGGATATAAAATAACCACCTATTGCATAATAATTTATCTTGTAGTTGTTAATATTGCTTTTATCAGGACTTGTCCCAGAGCAGAAATTCATTCCTGCCCAGGACACTATACACTACATAAAGGATGGACATAGTATCCACAAGTATCAAGTTTGTTTTGCCATGCTTAGTTTCAAAATTTGATGAGTTTTTGGCAAAACAAATATAGATAAATGAAACTTCTGGCTTTTAATTTAAAAATCATAGTACCCCTGACTGTAGACTTCAATGAAACCTCCCAGTGGGACTAGAGTAGACTGATACTCCTAGTGTAGAAGCCAGGTCTGCAGAATTGAACCATTCTGGCAAAGATTTTAGGGAACCAGGACTTCTATCTATATATGCAATGGGACAGAAAGAAATAAACTTTCCTTAATCCTGGGAGTAGGGGAAGGGCAAGGAGGAGGAAGCATAAAAGCTATTTTTACAATATTCTTTACTTAATATTTATATTGTAGAATTGTTTTGAGGTCCACGAGGCCGGGTTTCTGCTATGTACAAGTACTTCCCAGTGATTTAGACAAAGAAAGTCAGTACCCAAATACCTGCTATCTGTACTGCCTTGATACATTGACTCTGACTTGTGGGAATGCATCTGTAGTATCTTTGTGTAAAGAAATATGAGTCAGGTATTGCAGTTGTATCTTTCTACATGGTGAAATAAGAAGATGACTAATGTACTCTTCTTTTTGCATGCTGAATTTGGAGGTTTAAATAATGCTCCTTTAACTGGTTTACTGGTGTAGTGTACTAGGGCCTTGAGAAATTTTCTTATGTAATATGGCACTGAGAAGGCTGACAAAAGGATTACAAACTGGCCTTGTTTCCAGGCTCTGACGTAAGTGGTGCCTTTTCGAATATGTTATGGCATGGAAATGTTCTGCTTGAAAGGGAATTACAGGAAGCAAAAATTAGATAATTTCTTTAAGCTGCTATAAATTACAGTGGGGACAAAGGAGGTGGTATATAGGGAGCGCACAGCTATTTGAAGTTAAATTTCCCTTGCACTGAACCACATCCTCTGCATGCCTCCAATAACTGAATGAAGTGAGAGAGATATGCGTAAATTATGTTTTCCAAAAGACAATGGGAGATTTGGGCAATTTTGGGCTAATTTCTGCCCCTTTTACTGTATCTCATTTTAAGCATTCCACAGCTTCAAACATTCTTGTTGTGGAGGATTGCATGCAGAGTAACTGAAAATCATCCCATTTATTTCCACTTTCAGGTCTCAGCAACAACATTCCCCTGGAGTCTCTGCTACCCACAAGATACTGCTTTCTGGAATAATAATTCTGTGGCATCTACCAGCAGACACATATGCTGTTGCCTGCAATCTCATTTAAAATCACTGACTGACAGGTCTGACAGAAACAAATAGCAGGTGGGTTGATAGATATTGCATTTGAATTATGCTTTAAAGCACTTTATCTCCCCTTGTCCTCCTTTTATTTTTTCTGGTTCAGCACCTTTTTCTATGTAATCATTAGGATCACAACTTCCGGTTTGCTGGGTATGTAGTCATGGGTCACTATACTAATATTATCACAGCTGGGGATATAATTTGATGTTACTTCCTTTGGAATATTGTGTTCTCTTGCTTTTTTTTCTAATGTCTCTGCATCATATTCCTTTAATTCCTTTACAAAGGAATGTTTTTCAATTTTCTTTCCTTTACAGTATTGCAGAACAGACCGTCAGCATGCCAAATGGCTTCTAGATCTCTTGCTATTTTAATTCTCTTCTCAATAGGTGCACTTTTGTAGATGCCAATAGATCCCATCTGTGCCCTGGTTGAAATACTACAAACAACGCAAATTAAGACTACACAATAGCAGAAATACCTGCGGAATTTGGGAAGATCTGCTTTTATAGTCAGCTGGGTTCTTGTTCCACCCCGAGACAAGGGGCAGACCACAAAGATTCTTGGCTTCCAAGTGTGCCCTCTCTGTGCATTGGTGTAGAGTTCAGATTTGGGAAGTGAGTTCACAGTTCTTAATATTTGTCCACTTTTACAGCTTCTTTGTTCCTGATCATAGGAAGGCTTGCTGGAAACATGATAGCCGTATCTCTAAAATGAACATTTTTTTTCCATGTATTCACTGATATCCTTTATTAATGAAGGAAGTACAATTGTATCAGAGATAGTTTATGTTGGAATTAAACTCTAGAGGTAGGTGTGAGGCATAAATCAGTTACTCTGGGGCTGAACTAGATCAAGGAAATAGACCTTTTTTTGTGCAGAGTTGCCAAAATCCATCTAAAATTATAAAAGGACACATAATATAAAAGAATTATTAAAACCCAATAGTAATATCAGCTAATTACATAGCACTTATTTGCAACAGCTGGTGAAAGACCTTACCTGGAATTAAGGATTAGTATCTCCGTGTTCTGGATTTGCAGAATGAGGAACTGAGACAGAGAGCATTTAACTGGTTTCTTCAAGATGACAGGATAAATCAGTGACAAGAATTGAATGCTGGTGTCATCTGACACAGAGGTCTTGCTCTGTTTTACTGGAATTTCTGACAGTGGAAATCTGCCATAGAATGAAAATGAAATCTTGTAGTTTTATGACGCTTGGAGGTAATCATGGGCTTAGTGCCTCCGTGAGAGAAAGAAGAAGGGAATTGGAATATGCACCTTGAGCCAGTACAAGAAGATTCTTTTTGCTTTAAATTTACTATGTATTCATGGAGAAATTGCATTTTTCTGATATGAGTATCTGTTTGGGACTCTTGTCTGTGTGTTATGCCACATCTTGTTCCTCCTTGTCAGCAAAAGCCAGGAGTTGCATGAGGGTCATGTTTGTGGGTTTTTTCAGTTCAAATAGCCAGCAGTGAAGAAGTTACACTCATGTATTTTTCATTGCTATTACACTGATGGATTACCTCCTTCTTCAACTATATGAAAAGGTTATTTCAGAAAGAGGCTAGTTTTTTGTTTTTTTTTTTTCCTAGATGTTTAACACTGCCAGGCATACCATATGTAACAAAATAAGTATTCTTCATCATCATCGTCAGGATGAATCTCTGCATTTTAGCTTTGTGAGAGAAATAGGCTTGAATTGTGATTCAAAATCACAATTTCGATTCCATTTTGTCCTTTCCCTGTGGCAGAAGGGAGGCTGCAGAGGAAGCTCTTAGAGAGTCTTGGTGGTTTGTTTTTCTTATCTTACTGCTTTACTTCTGTTCTGATTGGAGGCCTGGCATGTCTTTGCTTTTTGAATTTTAAGGATCATTTGGTGCTCAGAGTGTTAGAAGTTCCATTCTAAAACCTGGAGGTGAGAGGCTAGGCAGATACAGCAGTGGATTTATGCTGTCCTTTCAAAATCAGATGGAAGGGGGATGAAATGGAAGAATAACCCACTGAAACACTTTCCTTGAGAATGCAAAACCTGCTGAAGCAGGGGAGTCTGGCTGCCCCATAGCAACTTCCTTGTCAGCCTTCTCCCTTTAAGGTGGCACATCCAGGAGGGAGTTAGGCAGGTCGGTGTGTGGTAAAGTAACAGGGAATTGTAACTGTGAAGAAAGGAAGTCTGAAAGTTTGTTGATAGGATAAGGACAAAAAAAGCACAAAGTCTAGATAAGGATCAACGTTAATATACATATCCAAATCTCTGAATCTGCTGAGAGTTCATGGGCAGTTCATCTGTCAGTATCTGCTTAAATCTCTTTCTAGGAGCTTTCATTGGTATAGATAGAATGAACATGGCAACGCTTAACCCTCTGAGTATTCATAAGAAAGAAAATTCACTCTGGAAAGAAGCTGTGGGAAGCTGTTTGGGGTGTCAAAGGGAACAGGGTGTTTCACTTCCCCCAGTTGCTTTCAGACTCCCAGGAGGAGCCACTACATTATTAGTAACCCACTTGCAAAAATCTAACTTTAGAAGGATTTTTTTTTTTTTTAAATAACAGTGCTATTTAAATTTAGCTCTATATAATTGCATTCTCCCTGAAATAGCAAGGAGGATGTGGAACCAGCAAATGCAGTAAGCGAGACCTTTATGCAATCAAATGTTACTAATGAGATAATGGGCATTTGTTTCTTCATTCTTGACAATGACATCTTACTTTATGTTGTTTAGAAGACTATCTATTATAACCTAACTATATAGGGAGTTGTGAATGGAGCTGGCATAACTTGAATACAGCTAAGTCGTGGTTTAAGCACAGACTGCTTAAAGTTATCTCTGTTAGGTTTTTTTTTTTTCCCCCTTCTTCATAAATAGCTAGCAAGAGGCTGTGTTTTGGATTTAGCTCAGGACAAAGAGCTGATAAGAATGATATGTTGTTCTGCTGCCAAGGTCAGCAGACGAGCAAAGAGGCACAGCCGGTTGCTAGC
>NW_010107434.1:0-5337 GCF_000699245.1 Pterocles gutturalis | reverse complement strand
GGCTGGAGATAAAGCTGCAGTTTATAGTAACAGCGGCGTTCAGGTTTTCTTCGGCCTGTTTTTCATTGCCAGCAGGCTTCCCGTTACTGCAGAGGCCATCAAGTTTTAATAAATAAATAGATCTTTCTAGTATTAACAACCAAAAATACCTAGCGTTCTCGGGCCTGCTGGGGCACTGCGAACACGGCAATGGGATGGTGACGTGCTTTCAGCAGGCCTGCCAGGAAATGTCTGAACTGATCAGCGGTTGCAGCTTCCCTCTGACCTGAACTACCTGCTCGGGCTGGAGGTGACCTCCTGGGGAGACACGGAAACACGGAGAGCTTTAAGGAAGAGCTTGCCAACTCAGGGGGCTGCTTCCTTTTTTATCAGTTTGTCTCCATCTCTTGTTATGGCCACCGTCCCTCAAGGAGGAGGCCCACGTGAGTCAGTCAGTGTGTATTTATAGAGGCTGGATCAGTTCCCCGGGTTTCATTCACTCCCCCCACGCTTCAGCGAGCTGACTCACTTGCTGTCGATAGCTAGGGATCCTCCTGCCGCGGATTTTTCTATGAAGCTGTATGTATTTCAAAACAGCCCCAAAACACTAGGACCTCAGGGAGCTCTCTTTTAAAGTCATTCACTTATCATGCGCATGTCAAGCGAGAAGTGCAACCCAGGAGCTGCTTCGGATCAAAGTAGCAGCTCAGGCACACCAACCTGAGCAAAATCTTACAGGAGAGCATTGAGCATCTACAAGAAGCATTTCTAAGAAAACTTTCCTTCCACTCCACGATAGGTTGGTTGACATTGTTCTTTATTTTTTTGTTTTTTTAAAAAAAACACCACAAAACCTAGAATTCTATTAAAAATAGCATTATTTCATTGGTTGACAAGTAGCAAACTTTTCCTCCATTACCTAGTTATTTAAGCTTGCTCCAGGATGCAAAGTCAGTCAGTCACTGATGATGCAGAGAAAGAACTAGAATCTATGTCACACCTTCTGTTGAAAAATGCATAAAAATATTATTGTTATCACCTGCATATCTACCCATATGATTTTGAGTACTCAGGGAGAGTTATTCTGAAGAAAATGCTTCACTGCTCCTTTCAGAAAAAAACCTAGAGCATTATTGGAAGTTAATGAATTATCCATGACCTTTTGCTGAGGAGCAAAGGTTGTCTGTGAGTTTCAAAATTTCCTGTCACTTTGCAGACAAGCACTGTTTTCCAAAGTTAGTTATGTGGTGAAGAAGATATTAAGATTAAATGAGCAGTGCAGAACTTGAAAAGCAAACTCATAATTATTAATAGATTTTTAAATTGGCAGGCAATCGATTTTTAAATTGTCCTTTCACCCTTGTGTGTAATGCGGTTTGCCTCACAGTGATAAATTAACAGCAGCACTGTGGTGTGACTGTTTCTACTGGAAGGTTCTCATTACCATTCAGGGGTTTTGCTGGCTCATCAGTGAATCGTGGACAGCATTTCAATTGCTGAAGTGTGGCCCAGAAACCAGAGAAAGGATAGGAAACAGAGTCTATAAAAACTTTTTTTTGAATTCTAAGATTGATCAGGTTCTCAAATAATACTAACCTCTTTAGCCATAGTGTTACTATTTTTTATGTATCCCAAAGGAAGTGACTGTACGTTCATCCTCTCTGTCCCTCTCTTTAAATCTCAGTATTCTTGTTAATCTGTCAGGAAAATAAAAACAGTAACATGTAATGGACCGAATGTGCTTTTCTCTCAGTTGAAGAGAACAGTTCCCTTAATCCCAGTAGCACTGTGCTGCAATCTAACAATTTAATCCAATTTTTGTTATTTGCCACATCTTCCAAGAACAATTGTACTAGCAGCCTATAAGAAGATCAAGGTAAGCATCTTCTCGGACAGATGATTTTCAGTTACTAGTCAAAACGGTTAGTTGCTATTTGGTATTTATTTTATCTAGGTGTTGCTTAATCAGAATTCTAGTTAGAAGTGGTTGCAATTTTGTTTGTCAAAATAAACATTTTCAAAACACTAAAGCTTTCATGGAGCACTTTGCTTTGTTACTGTTTCCAGTGGGGTAGGTTCTGAATCTCACAGCAGAAACTCTGATCATACAGGGTGAAATTAATAAGAAAACTTGGAATTTTGAATCTGAAAATGCATATTTGCAGGCAGTTTTGTGCTTGGGTAGAATGAAAATATTGGATCTTCAAAGACTTCAGAACCCCATGAAACAGGATTTTGCTCTTCAGATAATTCTAGTTCTGACAATACTCCTGCTTAGTTCAACATTGTTCCACTCTGCTCATTTTGCAAATACCTTGACACCCCATTTAGTGTTCCTGAATGGTTTGGATTGTGTGCAATGCACAGCACATCACCTTTGAGAGCATGTGATCTGACAAAACTTGTGACAATCCTTTTGCCACTCCTGGAATTTTCTCTTCTCTTTTTCCAGATTCAGAGCATGCACATCATCTTTCTTTTTTACCCGTGTCCAGCTTTGTATTGCTACCAGTGAACAAAGCACATCAACTGAACTGGTACTACAGTTTAAGAATAAATGTTGTATTAAAATTTTGGGTATCTCAGAGGGTAAAAAGCTTTCTTAAGAGTTAAATTGCCTTGCTGAGTTAGTGGAATATAAAATAACTGAAAAATTGGAAGGTAACAAACTATCATATTCATGGGCAATAGGTCAGATAATAACGGGCTTAAATTTCAGCAGGGAAAATTTTCATTAGATTTCAGGAAAAAAAAAAATTAGCCATATAGTTAGCTAAGCACTAGAAGAGGAAACTTGGGGAAGCTCCGTCATTTAAATATTTTACAATGTGAATTGAGAAGCATCTGTTAAAATTATTTAAGTAGATTTGATGCTGCTGTCAGCCTCTCAAAATCCCCCTTTACTCTCTGTGCATCATTTTCTACTGAAGATGCCCACCATCTGGATTTACCTAACCTCTGACTGGTTCATAGACAGGTCTCTATAGAGAATGTTTTGTCTCCAGTTCTTACATGCTGTTCTTAGATATTGAGCTCCGTTTTCTTCTAGAGGAGTACATGACCCCAAGAAGGGCAAGCTAATGCCTGCACTGGCTGACCCTCTACTATTTATCACTGTATAGTTTCTCCACACGCAGCTTCACATAGACAGATACAGTCTGATGTTCTTGGGTTAACAAAAATACGGACTGTTGTTGATATCTGGAACAAAGGAGTTAATTTCTCTGGAAGTTAATCAGGGGAAAAAAGCATTTTGTCTACTCATGTTACCTGACCACCTAAAGATTCAGCCAGCACTTCAAGGAGTGACACCATGATGCCTTTGATGGGACTGAAGGTAATTTCTTGGTTAAATCTTCCAAGTGTTTCTCCTTGCTTACCAGCATCTTTATAGTATTATTTAGATTTATTCAGCAGAAAATTTCCTGAAGCCAGGCTGTCATTACAGTAATGATAGTTGCAGCTGTTGAGAGAGATGAGTGTCAGTGGCATGTTGTTACATCTATCTGAACCCTTTGTATGTCATTTTTATTTACAGTAGACTCAGAGAAATAGTGAAAAGCAAATTATTTGGGATAGATACTTCCATAGTCTGCAAATAAGAGAAAAAAGTAGGAAGTACTACCGATAAGAACAGCTGTGATGACTGTAAGATGAAGCTATTACTGTCAGATCACCTTCCTGTACAGATAGTTCTTCGTCATAATGCTGGACATTGCAAAGGCTTCTCTGAGATGTGCAGCCATACAAGAACAGAGATCTTACCCATGTCTACAGGAGATCCTGTAACATCCATAAATAGCAGAGGAGTTATGCCACATGCAGTTGGAGCTTGGAGTTCACTGGTCACTTAGCTGTTTATTCAAGATAAGAATTATGGAGCTCTGGAATGAGCTCAAGTTCACTTCAGGGTCAAGTTTGTAGAAGATGTTAAGAGACAAGTATTGGCTTGTTTGGTTTTGGTTATGTTCCTCTGAAGAAGCCTCTACTTGCTTCTGTTCAGGGGGGTACGCCAGGAAGTGTTGGTGGAGGGGTCGTGGCACTCTGCTGTTGAGGCAGCCCTCTCAGCCCTTGCTCTGGTCTCAGAAGGAAGTGATCCTAACTGTAAATGGATATTGGTAACTTGAGCTGAGAAGCCATAAGCAGCCATATGCGGTGCTGCCTCTCCCTTGTACGCAAGTGGCTCCAAACCCCGATGTGTTTCAGCAGTGCTAACAGGATGGGCCTAAAGAGTTCCTTGGACCTTTGCACTTTTTAATCACTGATCTTAATCACTGATCGCTGCAAGTGAAGAAGCAATTAAATATGAAGAGGATGATTCGGGGCCTCAGTCCTGTGGGATACTGAGCATGCTTGCACATTGCTGTGCCCCAGCTGGTTCTCTGGCAGTTGAGGGCACTCAGCACCTTGCAGGATCAAACCCTTTAGAGAAAAAAAAAAAAAACAACTCCTCTAATCAATTCTATTGACAGAAAAAGTGGATTTGTTATGAGTACTGATTGAATAACTAGATTAAGAGTAATTGAGGACAAGATGAGAGAGATGAGGAAGCTTTAATTTCTTTGGGGACTGTTGCTATAGCACAGATTTTATTTACAGTCTCTTGCCAGAAAAATCTATTGACAATTGGTGTCAGTTTCTAGTGGACAGCAGACTGCTCTGATAGTTGCAGTAGCAATGAGGGATTTGACAAGTCCACGTGTTTGAGATGCACAGAATGCCAAATTCTAGAGTTGTTTCTCCCTGGCTAACAAGTACGGATGTGTGTCAGTGTGAGACAGGAGCTTGAAAGCAGTTACAGTAGCTACAAGATGAGTGGGAGAAATGAGAACTCAATACTGTCATTAAAAAGCATCTGACAGCTCAAGGAAGAACAGAGGAACAACACTGTCGTGTTTTTAGTCTTACGATACTTTTTCTTGCATCATTTAACAGCATTTACAGAAAGACATTTGGGCTGGGCTTTTAGGGTTTCTTTACTTACCATTTATTCTACACTTACTTTTATCATTCTCTGTTAGCTATATTACAGTTGTCTTTGTGACAATACTGGTGATGTGCAGAGGAGATAATTACAACTGCAGCTGGGAATTAACTGCAGGAGTAAGGAGCAACTCTTAAGACTAAACTTCAGAGTTTTCATGTGAATGACTTGACAGTAATACATCAGGAAAAGAAAAATCATTAAATAGAAAGATGATGTAAAACATTGGTGTAAAGCAAAGCACTCATAATAGCAGGAATAGAATTGGTGGGAAAATCCAAGTCGAGCGATACCAAGAAAGATTCCTGGACCTAGTTCTTCACTGTGTTGTAGGCAATGTTGTAGGACCTGCAGCTTAAACTGAGAGAAAAGAG
>NW_010107433.1:0-3104 GCF_000699245.1 Pterocles gutturalis | reverse complement strand
CCAACCCGTCTGGAAGAGGGGGGGCAGCAGCCTGGGGGGTGGGTGGATGTCAAATCAGACCAACTCAGTCCCATCGCAGTATTCCAGTCACCCCAGGACTGTGTTCGTTGGGTCAGGGATTACCCAGAGACCAGTGAGCGCTCACAGGGACTGGGGAACCGGTGCCAGCGTGCCTCAGCCAGCCACAGGCTCTCCCCATCACCCTCCATACAGAAAGATAGATGGAATTATGGAAATTCAGAAGATTCTTTTCCTCTTTTTTCCATGGCCAAATCATGCAGCAGCAGATGCTGCCAAAATCCACATGCTGCAGCTGCCACCTTCCTTTCAGATGGATGCCAGAGCTCCAGCTGTTCCCAGCCACGCTGGGATGGTCACGTATCCTGTTTCAGCAGGGCCCCCTCCATGCCAGCCCGACAGATCTGGAGGTGCGTTAATACCTCATTTCAAACCTCTCCTCTCAGAAGGAGGGGAGTAGGCAAAGCAAGACCGCTGCATATTCCACGTGGCGAGGTAAGCAGATGCACACTTAACTTTCCAAAGGAGAAGTCTCTTACTTGCTTCCTCTCCCTCTGCTTGTACTGGTTTCTGTTGCTCCATCTGGTGCTGTTTCCTTGTCTCACTTTCAACTTCCCTAACACTTCAGTTTACCCAGTCTCTTGTTCTTTTGGCAGGTGCTTCTGCTGGTGTTCTGGAGTCCTTATGGACACGCAGCTCCAACGCTGCCCTTTGTCTGCTGGCAGTGTGTTCCCACACCTCCCGGGCTGGGCTCACTCACCTTTCCTAGTCTACTTGGCCTGGAGGACTGTATGTAACCAGTCTTTCAGAAGGTCCAAAAAACATGGTAGAGCTGTTAAATACCCGTCTTCCTTGTTACCTGCCTGGCTTGTGCCATGGCTTGCCAGTCCCTACCTCATGGCAGTCTGTCTGAGACAGAAACACAATATTCACAAACAAGTTGTGTTTTCCACTTAAATTCTACCTGGTCCTCATATAGTTTGTGCTATTCCCATCAGCTCTTGGCCTCAATTAAAAGAAGATTGTAACTTTTTTGTTTTTTCCAGTGGTCTCTCCACAGTTTGGCCTTTCAATACTCACCTCCCGTTCTTATGTTCTCTTACTTTCTCTTCCAGATGCCCAGCATCTGAGAGAGGACTATTACTCCCTCATTAGTGATCTCTGGTGAAGGAGGTGTAGTCATGCTGCTTTGGCAGCCAAAAATTATTCTACAGACAGAGGTGCTCAGGACATCCAGAATCGAAGTCACAGTGGGCTGCTCAGCGTGATCGTCTGCCCTTTGGAACTCTATCTGTGGGTAGTGCTTGAGGAAGCAGGAAGCTTTAAGTTCCTATAACCCCTGCAATGCTGCTCTGACTTTAGGCAAGTCACTTAACTCTCAAACAGGCTCTGGAGACACAGTATCTGTCTTGTAGTCGCAGCCTGAGGACATGCAAAGAGGTTATCTAGTCAGGGTTGCTAGGCTGCGTGAACCACAAGGTGCTCTCTGCTAGAGGCTATTGTTTTGGTTACCTTCCCCTGGGCGGGACTGAAATCTAAAGGCCAGAAGGTCCTGAATAAACTTGCAAAAAGAAAAGGAATAACTAAATTTGCATCCATCCCCTGGACCACTTGCGTGGTTCCTGCTGGCAGACATCAGTGCTGATGAATCATGATCAAACTATTGATTCAAGAACCACAGAACAGCTGGTCTCCAAGCAACAACAGTCTGTCCACTCCTTCCCTTTCTGCCCTAATGGAAACGTTTCAGTGCTCAGAGGACTCACCTAGAAAACAGGAGACCTGGGATTTCCCTCCGTTTGGTCACCAGCGTGCTGTGCAGTTCCCTAAGCCCCAGTCTCCATTTCCCTGCCCCGCCTGGGTTGCTGCGTCTCTAGTCTCAGATGTTCCCCTCCTTGCTGTTCTCTCCCCTCGCCCTTCTCCCTCTTTACTCACAGCCTCTCGCAACTGCTCCTGTCAGCAGGTGTCACTGACTTCCAGCATCCTCCCCAGTCCCTACTGCTGCAGCTCTCCTGCAGGATTTACTCTGATCCCAGTTGCTTGCCTGAGAGGAGGAGTTCCTGCCAAGGGGCCCAGCCCCACCTCTGTTCTCCAGCAGGTGGGCAGGGGTGGTGGGGCAGATGAGGAGGAATCCTCTCGTTTGTTGTGGTTTCCCAATTTCTGCATGAAGGAATTAATGAGCAGCATTTCCCAGAAAGCAGACCCAAACATGTTGGGCCACTTCAGAGCAACTCTTTTCATGGCCTACATTTGCCGCAGTTAATATTGAGCACAAAGATGACCTCCATTCATTTATAGAGAAGAAGGTCCCAGCTCTTGTGAAGGGTGTTCAGTCTCTGGGCCCATCAGGATGCACGCACACACACCTTGCTGGAGAGCGTGGCAGACACTTCAAAGTCCCGTTCCCCTTCTCCATTTTGGCCCTATTTCTCAAGTGCTTTTGAGTTCCAGATGCTTGAGAGCAGGGACGGCCCAGCTGCATTTTGCTGCAGCTGCTTGATCACCAGCTTAATTGAGAAGAATTTTCAATGCTTAAAAAAAAGCAGCTTGCAACCAGAGGGTGAGAACTGCTCCCATCCTAACACAGACACCAGGTGCTTTGAGCACAGGGTCCCCAGTTCAGCGGCATATGGACACAGGGCTGTTCTGGAGGCCAAGTACTTTCCCCTTTCAGCTTTGCCGAATCAGGACCCTGATTACATCTTCTGCTTTGTGATTATTTTGTAAGTTGAACAACCATTTCCTTCAGCTGTTGGCAAGAACTGGTCACTACAATTCACCTCTGAGCAGCAAAGGTGGTGCAGGGTCACAGACCCCCCCAGACTTTGGGTGACGTTTTCTGTTGGCTGGGGTGCCCGCTGCCAGTCGGCATCTTGCCCCTTCTCCTGCTGGAAGCATGCAGGGGGTCACTGCTAGGTGTCTCTCCCGGAACCGACCGTCTCACGGGGCTGAGCTCGAGTCTCCCGTCCCCGCCGGGCAGTGCCTGGGGTGGGGCGTGGCCCCGTCCCGGCAGCAGGACGGGCGGGATTCGGGAGCAGCGCCGGTGGCGGAGGGAAGGGACCGGCTCGGGGCGCAGAGCGGGGTCA
>NW_010107432.1:23194-38518 GCF_000699245.1 Pterocles gutturalis | reverse complement strand
TCTAACATTCTGTGATTCTGTGAATATTCGATAACATGTAAGGGTTTGTCTCTTTGCACGTTGCTATGTTTCTTGATACCCTTGTGCTTCAATTTCGTTTCCCCTTTTCTCCAGAAGAGTTCAGACTTCAGAGAAAAGGTGGTGAATCTGCACACTGTGAGTGTAACTTCCTGCCTGGGAGCAGAGATTGCTGAAGGAACAATGCTGACTCAACACAAAACCCAGCAGCCTTTCTTCCTTGCCACTTCTAAAATTTCAGGCTATGCCTTGCCAAGTGGAAGATGCTGGAACACATCTTTGCAGTCTTCTGATTTTCTTTCCCACTCTCTGGGCTTCAATGGCATCTGCTCAGACAAACATAGAAACACAGAGATGAAACTGACCTTAGCACACTTTACTCTTTTTCAGCCTCTCTCAGCAGATCATCAATAACAGTCCTTCACCAAACACTGATCCTTCTTCAGAACAGACCTAGTTCCTTTTCCCATGTTGCAATCGTACTTGTTGCCTCCCGGTAGCTTTGGAGGTGCTTGAGATGTTGTATACAGCAGAACCACATGACATTGCTCCTTTCTAAATAATAAATACGAATATATTTTTCCATCCAGGCATCTGCAGCACCTGAACAAGGAAGCAAGGAAAGTTGGAAAGTTCAGGGTGCAGATCCAAGCACTCCTGTGTTGGGGGGTACCAGAATGTTTTACTCCAGCTTCAGTGCATCTGTCTTTGCGTATGCGACATAATTCACTGAGTAATTGACCATCTGCTGCTTTGTTGAGGCAGCCCTCTCTTTCCTCCCACCTTCCTCGGGTCTCAGTGTTCTTCTCAGGCTCCCATTCTTTCCATGTTTTTGGTCTAGCTGTACCTGCTGGCCTTAAGGTCCCACTGTTTTACTGTTGTAATTCTTTCTCTGCTCCAATTCCTTGGGTACCTTTTCAGATCCAGTGAGTTGCCCATTTCCATCTCAGTCAGAACAATAGAAGCAGGATCCCACATCTTCATGTAGGTGTCCAGGGTTTTCATTGCTGACAGCAGCAGCAATTTGCAGGGAAAAACTTACTGCAAATACGATATTGAGGAAGTTATCCCAAACCAGACTCTCCTGAAGATATGGGAACTGGGATTGTTCAAAGACCATATGCAAAAAGGGATGTAAACATTCCCTGAGAGTGTGTTTTCTCTTCCCTGCCCTCTACATGTTTCTAATGCTTTTACCTATCATAAAAGAGAGAGGTTTTTCAAAGTAAAAATCAGAATTTTGTCAGAATGCCTGAAGGGTTTGCACTTTAGGGGGTGCAAACTTTCACAGATTAGTGGGATGAAAAATGTGGCAGTATTCCTTCTGAGTTCAGTTTTCATCTTTAGCAATAATTGAAAATTCACAATTTTACAGTTACAGGTTGTATTCTTCCTAGAGATGTGTGGTTCTAGGAACTCTTTTCAGAATTTCCTCAGTTGTTGTTGTCAGTTTGAGTACATTGCTCCTGCATACAGTTAGGAATGGAGCAAAAGAAGGGACAGCTGCCTCCTGAAGAACACAGGTCCTACTTTCTACAGCTTTTCTCTTTGCTTGGAACAGCAGACATGGGAAATTCTGTTCCTCTCTGATTACAAGGTCATGGTTACTTGATTTGCATGCTGTTCCAGCCAATTTTTCACAGTACTGCATTGCGCTCTGGCTTTTTTAATCATTTATTGATATAGACAAATCTTTCTCTTCTTTCTTACCTTTTTCCTTTTTTTACAGTAAAGAGACATTCATGTCACCTTCTTCATAAAAGTAATGATCCTGAATTAAGGTATGACTCCAAAAATCCTCACTAAAATGTTACCTCTTAGATCTTATATTTCCATGGAAGAGAAAACGTTTATACATTAGAGAAACTAGCTTAGAAAGCAAAGTTTATTCATCAATGTATTATTTCAAAATTACTCATGTGACATGATACAGTTCCTTATTTGCAGCTCAGAACTTCCTGTATCTGTCGGGTCTTAAAAAACGAAAAGGATTTGTCAATCTGGTTCAGTGAAGAAAAATTTTTTGCAAGGCACAGATTGGTCTTCAGCATCAAATTGCGGTGACAGGGAGAAGGGAGTGAAGCATTTGGCCATGGCTGTCTTCCTGCTCCTGATTTTTCTCTGTTCCTTTAGTTCATCTCTTCGAGTGTCTGGTAAGTATTTGTCCTCTGTTGAGTATGGAAGTTTGCAAGTTCTTTCTCACGCTTTCCTGACGTCCTCTTTGGTGGACAGTGAGTTTAGATTTAGTCACAGCATGTACTTTGAAACAGTTTAATTCAGCTCTTAAATTTGGTGGCATCTGTATAGGCCTTCTGTTTTCTTAACCCAGTTTGCAAGGCTGTATATGAGTGAAAGAAATACGCCAACAGATGTGGACATAACCTAGGCAGTGCTGATTCTTGAAAACCAGCCAGCTGGATGTGGACAAAAGCTGATCTGAAGTTACTCCATGGAAGGTTAGAACAGCTCAGATGTACAGGGCAGTGTCCTCTCAGCATGCACAGAACCATGCATTGATATGTGCTTTGAGTTTCTTAAACAGCTCATGTAGACAATGGCAAACTGATCGTTGCATATGGGAATCCCATTTCCACGCTGACAGCTTTAGGAAGGACCTTAAAAGATTCTGTCTGACAGCTTTCAGACGCTCCTACTGCTGAGAAGAAAACAAGTGCCGCTGTGTCTGCAGCTCTTTCCGCCAGGAAGCTCCCAGTTAGACAGCTGTGAGTGTCCAGGGCTATTGCTTGAATGGCAGCAGGGACTAGCCAACACTGATCTAATTCACTACAGGAGGATTTCTTGTGTACGTGTTTTTGGATGAGACAAAGTTGGCTCTAACCCATCCTCTCCTAACCTTCTGAAGAATCACTGCAGCAGGAGAGCTGTGGCAGGACAAATGCCACCTGGCTGGTTCAGGCTCACAGCCTTTTAGAGAAACATCCCCAAGGCTCTCCAGCTACTCCCTGGCATCTCTGAGGTGTGAGGGATTATGAAGCCCCATTTAACTCTTCCAACCCTGACAAGAAACCTTGGGTGTCAGTAAAGCCCAATGACACAGCAGAGTGAGTTGGATGATGTTGCTGTCACTTAGAAGGGAGTTGTGGGATGCAAAGTGAGCTGCAAAAATTGTCAATGTTTGTAGCAGGCTGAAGTTGTGGCCCTTTTTTGAAGTTGGTCTTAAGAAACAAACCCCTGTTGTGCAGTGTTTCACGTTTCTATTTACAAGTGTAACTATTAATGGCACCTAGGTCACTTAGTTTAACTGTGCTCAGAACTTAAGTGATGATGCTGCAAGTTGCGGCTTCCCTCCTGAGAAACTCACAAGTTGCACTCTGTGAAGAAACAACTTTTTGCACAGTTGCCAAAAATTTCCAAAATAATTAACCAAAAATGAAAAATACCTCACTTGCTTGATGATCTGAAAACCACCGTGTCATTCTGGCTAAATATAAAAATGGTTGAATTTTGAGTATATAAAACTTTTTAAATAACTTTAAAGCAAGAAGTCTTTTTACTTGCAAAATTAAAGCCTGTTTAATATGCTGTGTGATGATAGAACTTTGAAGAACTCATTAAATTTAATATAGGTTATTTTTTAATGGCATTTTGAGAACAGTGTGCTTTAAGGAGGGATGTGAAGAAAAGCAATTTCTCTTGAAGAGCTATAGTTTCAGCTTCTGTATTGCTTGCATCTTAAGAACATGTTAATGAATATCCTTCATACTTGATGATGAACTTCCCTTTATTTCTTTTTCTATATACTCTGTACGTTCAATTTTTTATTGTAGCAGACTGTCAAATCACAAGTAACTGACTTACCAGCTACGAAATCTCTCCTCAGATGTTTGCATTCTCATTTTATTTTATAGAGAGCAGAATATTTTCAATCTATAATGAAGACAGCAAGCTCTGTGCCCAAGCTCAAAACTCTAGCTCTGTCATCACTACTGCTTGTGACGAGCACAATGAGTTTCAGAGGTTCAGGTGGGTCTCTGCCACACAGCTGCTGAGCATGGCGCTCAAGCTGTGCCTGGGAGTGCTCAGCAAGGACGACGAGGCTGCCATCACACTGGAATCCTGCAACAGGACAAATGAGCTCCAGTGGTGGGAATGTAGGAATGAGATGCTTGCAACCCACGGCAAGGATTTATTTGTCAACTATGGCAAAGGGAAGGGGAAGAAAATCAGGTTGTCCAAATTCGTGAGCAAAGGGAGCAGGTGGAAAATCCATGGGACTGCAGACAGCGTGTGCTCCCAGCGCTATGACGGTGAGTACTGAAAATTGATCTCTATTTCTAGGTAATTTTGCTGCCCCTATTTACAAAGCGTTCCACAGTCTGCTTGTCATGCAGCAACCTTTTTCTTATGGTGACATCAGCAGCAGAGCTGACTACAAATAGGATGTAGAAATGCAAAGCAAATATGACTGTATACATTTCTGCATAGCTTGGAAAGTGCAATTCTGTCAAAAGAAATAATAAAATTACAAAGGCCTGTGATGTAATCATATAGGAGAACGGGAATTCTGTTCATATAGCAACAGCAAGAAGAAATCTATGACTGTTTCGAAACATGACTGATCAATTTGTAGAATTTGACACAATGGTGATTGTGTCATATTTAAGCATTTATTGTTGCTATTACTTGGTTTGACCATGTATTACCTCTAAGGAATTAATTTCTAGTTAACATGGATGTGATCCACTTTTAGCAGTGTTTACCTGTGTTTCCCAGGCCTAGCAAGAGGAAAAAGTAGGAAAAAGCAAAAGGAAATACAGTGCTTTAATGGTTTAGGGTGCAATAAGGCCTAACACCCTGACAAAGGAACCCTGGAGAGTCAGATCTCCTTTTCCTGCATTATTCTCTCTCTTGGACTATGTAGAGTGGGCATCTAGGATCAAGTGTTCAGCCTCCTTTTTACCATGACAGTTAGGGAAGTTAAATAACAAGGGATGAAATTTTTTGCTGTGCCCTACAGTAGTTCCAGCTGAAATTAAGTTTGCCATAATTTTGCTCAGACTGTATAGAGATGGCAGGTTCACTTCCCAGCAGACGTACTTGCAAATTGAAGATATAACTTCCTCTCATGAAGACCAATAAAAATAGTCTGATATCTCCTTCCCAAGCCTCTTTAACCATACAGGGGAAAAAAAGAAAGATCCTAAACATCATGGTGCATCAATGGGAGAAACTGAGTCAAGAGCACCTCTGACACAGTAGTCCAGATGATAGCAATGAAAAGAAAAAGACAGAAATTAGTCTGAGGGGCAATCAAGGGTTGTCTGAGAGTCTTAATTCTAATTGTCACAACAGCCTTGGAAGACTATGTAGTAATGAAGTGCTGATGCACTGAACTCTTGCACAACTGAGGTGTATCCACAGAGATCTGCCTATGAGCAAACACTGCGGTGATCATCTGATACTAGCTGACTACTATTGCTTTACGTTTCTCTCTGTAGATGTCTATACACTGGGAGGAAATGCCTTTGGTGCACCCTGCGTGTTCCCTTTTAAGTTCAATGGTAAATGGTACGCTGAGTGCATCCCTCAGAGCGACGATGCAGGCTCTTTCTGGTGTGCAACTTCTTCAGATTTTGATAAAGACCAATTTTTTGGAAACTGTCCACTAAAAGGTAATTTATTTATAAAGATTTCAGGAAAGGCATTAAGCAAAAGTTTCATCCACTCTCATGGTCAAAATCTCCTTGGGGTGTGGAAATAGCATTGGACAGTAAGCTGGGTTCTGTCTAGACTAGTTCACTGGTGAGCTAGGTAATGACGAAATGAGGAGTCTGCTCTTCCCTCTCACCGTTTCTCCAGCTGAGATGAGTAGTCCTGCAGGGCTCCCAAGACTGGCACATGTGGTGAGTATTGTGAGGGTGGTGACTGGGACTGATGGAAAAAGGAAGAGAAAGCCCCTAGGACTAGATGAGAAGAAAGTCGGGGCAAATGAAAGGCAGAAGGAAGTGCAACGGATGATGAAGGCGAGATAGGGAAGCAGGAGACAGTGGTGTATCATAGGATGGGGCAGAGAGCAGGAGGGCTGGAGTGAATGGAAGGGTGTAGGACATGGGCAGTAACCTGTACCTGCCTTCAGTGCTCCAGTGCTCCTTACACCCACAAATCACCCAACACAGCTTTCCAGTAACCCCAGCACAAATACCCTACCCCTTCAGCCCCAGTTCACAGCTGACTGGGAATGATCCTTTCTGTCATGTTGGGAGGTCTGGGAGAGCATAAGAGGGGTCCCAAGGCAAGAAATGGGTGCGGAGACCAAGATTTTCTGTATGGAGAATAGGGAAATGTGTATGTATGGGTGGAATATGTCAGTGAGTGGGTTAATGTGGGCTGAACTGGGAGAGAAGTAGGTGAGTTATATAAATTAAAATGAGCAGCATGAATGCAGAAAAATTAGATTTGTAAGGATCAATAATACCTTATGTTATTAATGTGTTATTGAATGGACAAAGTACATAAGTGGTGCGAACTGTGTGTAAAACTTAGTAAATCATGCAGTTGCATAGTTTTAGTCTGCAATGAAGATTTTATTTTCTGCATTAGCATGTATGATTATCTTGCCAAGTTGCTGTGATCATATTTTATAGACACCATCCACAATGACCTTTGGAAAACAAATCCTGTGACAGGAACCCACTATCAGATAAACTCAGAGTCTCTTTTGACATGGCACCAAGCAAGAAAAAGCTGCCAGCAGCAGAATGCAGAATTATTAAGTGTCACAGACCGTCATGAAGAAATGTATTTATTAGGTAAAGTAACAAAAAAAAAAAACACAAACCCAAAACACCAAACAAATTAATGGATATGGTTAAAATGCAGGTCACTTCCAAGAGCTTTAACCTGGATACTTACATTGACCTTATGAAAATAAGTCTTAGTGACATTCTTAAAAAAGCTTGTCACTTTCTCACAAAAAATGTATTAAAATAGTAGAAAAAATCAAACCTACCTTAAAAAAAATCTCCGATGACACTTTTTCCACACTTGAAGTTTTATTTCAAGTTTTATTGAATAACTTACAAAATCAGAAGTATTTAGTAACTTGACTGTTCATTTCTTTTGGCCATTTAGGGCTCACTAGTGACCTGGGTGTCAATGTGAAGCTTTGGACTGGTCTTTTCAGTGCACTTAACAGTGGCTGGCAATGGATTGGGGGCAGTCCTTTCAGATACCTAAACTGGGCTCCAGGTAAGTGCACCTTCCTGAAACAATGATCAGTGTCGGAACCAAAATTCTCTTCTTTTCCCCATATTCCTGTTTCCTAATTCCTTTGATTTCATGTAATTTTCACAGGTTACAAGGGATTATGGGAAAAGTGGGATATTACAGTAATAGGGATCACATCAGAGATGGATCATCATTAATTCTGAATTTCCCAGAAAAAGTAGACAGTTCACCCAAGGAAAGAAGTATCTACACCTCATTCTATTTTTTTTCCATCTACAATTTTCTCATCAGACACATAATTCAAAGCAAAGAAAAAACTCATGAAGAATTATATAAAAAGAATTTAAAGAAAAGAGAAAAAAACTAAGAGAAACACTGCATAGAAACTATTTTCAGTTGTTTTTCTCAGTTACTGCTTATGACATTTATCTGATTTACATTACCTTAGTAAGTAAGTTTCTACTCTCTTCTTAGGATCTAAGTCACTGTCTTGCATGTTGTTGTATTATGTATTTTCATAATAGCTGTTGTGATTAGAGGGAAATCCAAAGGGTGAGCACTCCTCTGGAATGAAATTTGCATTTTATGTCCAGTGTTTAACAGTAAAGGATGCTGATTTGTTTGGAATACTACCACCCCATAAGGAACTTATATAAAGGCTTTGTTTGTATAAAGTTTTTTCTGCATGTTGCAGAACTTCAAACACACTGAATTTCCTCTTAAGCAGTGCATGGGAGAAGAGTAAGTCTCATGTCTGAAACATTGGCCCTCTTGGCCATTCCAGTGGTGCTCCCTCATCTCCTCTCTTGGGAATTATCACTCTAATGAATAATATGCCACTGGCTTTGCAGCTGCAAAAGACTTGTGTGTTCCCTCCTGTGATGAGGTGAAAATTTTTAGTGTTAACAGAGGGATTCTCTGTATGTTGTGCCTCTTTCCTAAAGGAAATCCCTCTATGGAATCTGGAAAAATATGTGGGACCTTCCAAGGTAGGAACGGCAAATGGGAAAACCAGGTGTGTGATCGGAAACTGGGATATATCTGCCAAAAGAGAAACTCTTCCTCAGATTTCTCCCCTATTGCCTCTGGTAAGTTGGTCAAAAAAAAGGTTACTTTTGCTGTGAGTGAGAAATACTGGGAGGATGCGATATACGAAATGACAGCATATTGTCAAAACAAAAGGGTTACACTTGTTGACCTGGGGCAAACACTGAAAAGAATTTTCTGTGTCATTTTAAAGATGATGTCTAGATGTTGGTCATCATTTTGAAAAGATCCCAGGGTACTAAAGAAGGCAGGATTGTGTGTTTAGTTATGTTATCCAGACCACAAAGTACTGATGAATATCCTGTGCTCTGAAAAACACACTAAAGTTGTGTTCTGCAAAAAGATGTGAGCTAGAGTTCATGTTCCCCCTGCTCTCTCTGACCCTTTTTGCGCTATTCTGAAGGAAAAATTCAGAATATGGGACTGGCACCTTTTCCCAATTGGGTTCACTTTCCACCTGAGGAAAAGGTCTTAACTATGTGAAGAAAATGGTGTGCAGTTACATCTCTTGGGTACTCCCAGCACACTACTAACTCTAAAGTAACTCACTCAACTATATATGTGCTAGTATATAAGATTATTCTCTGGCTAGGACAATGAATGGCACATCATAGCTGCATCTTGTACATTCTGTCTGCATCCAGACAACTTACTGGGATTGATTTCTGACCTGTGCTAAGCTCTGAACCATGCCTGGGTGTTGTTTAGGGGAATGCAAGTTTGCACAGGTCAAAACCACGTACAAGGAACATTGGACAACGTGGCTGATCACATGTCAGTGATGTTGGGTGTTTCAGTTTACTTTATAGGTGGAGATTATGTGAACCTTCAAAGAAGTGAAAAATGGTTGAACAAAGTGTGCGGCATTTCTGTGTAGCTGGGATTTCTGGCATGCCTGGTATAACATACATGTGTCTGGGCTCTCTGCTATATGATTTGGGCTGTGCAGGAGCTCTAACTGGCTCCTGAGTACCTGGTGTTTGCAGAGAAAAAAATATACAAAATTCTCTAAAATTCACCAAGATAAAGTCCCAGTGTAGGAAAAGAGACCTTGTTCTGTAACATGTGGCTGTACTCAGAGCCTCCCAGAGCAGGGAGATTTAACACGGAGTTGTGTCCTGCAAGTTTACATGCCAAATTTCTTAGTATTTATTTAATCCTATAAAAGAGTTCTTTGGTAGCTCCCAGCATTATAAAGATGGAAAAATCTTGTTTGTACTCTCTGTGATCCTCAGACTTTTACTTCTCTCCTCTGCCCGTATCTACTCCAGTATTTCAAATTCATGTCAGTTCAGGTAATATTCTTTTTGATTTAAAGAAAGCACTGAACAGGACTGTTCATTAATTCTTTGTAATGATTTTTTAGGTGACTTAAAGCCTGTTAAGTGCCCCAGGGGATGGATGGCCTATGCAGGTCATTGCTATAGAATTTACAGAACACCCAAAATATGGAAAGAAGCCCAGTCTTCCTGCAGAAAAGTAGATGGAGAGCTGGCGAGTATTCATAATATTGAGGAGTACAGTTTTACAGTGTCTCAGCTTGGGTACAGTGAGTATTCCTGCAGGTCACTTTTTTATCTGGAATTATACTGTTGCTATTCATTTAATCATTGTAATTGTGATCTTAAATGTCTTTTAAAAAGTCCTTCTTCGGTCAAAAGTGGGTGTGAGGTGTGACTGTTCCATTTTGAAGACACACCACAATTGCCTTTGTGTTCCCAGAGCCAGATGATGAGCTATGGATTGGTCTAAATGACTTCAAGGTTGAAATGTATTTTGAATGGAGTGATGGGACACCTGTGGTTTATACCAAATGGCATCACGGAGAGCCAGCTCACACACGGAATAAGGCAGACTGCATCGTTATGAAGGGAGAGGTAAAAATCACTCTCCTGCTTTCATATTTTCTTTTGTCCTTTGTGTCCCCAAAAAGGAAAACATCTGTGACAAAAAAATGAAAAAAGATTAAAAAGAGACAGGGGTTTTAAAAGTTTTTATGGTTTAATACAGAATATTTTAGTGTGGAGGGAGACTGAAGACCAGGTCTAGGAAGGTGTATGGTGGAGCACCAGAAGCAGTGCCCAGTGCTGAGACTTGAAATGCTCTGTGACAGTCACAGATGTCTCCTGTCTGAAGTTGGTTGAAGTAATGTCACCCACATTCAACATGACTGCTCATAGCTGTATAGCATGATTCTTAGAGCAGGGACTTTCTTATGTTTCCCCTAAACCACCTTAAATATATGAGCTGTTTTGGAGGCTCATATTACTGGAAGCACAAAAAATTAGGTACAAAAAAATCCTAACTTGTTTTGTACTCAGCATAAAATGACATATCATAATACTATGGAAAAAGACTTCAGCAATGAATGTTTCATATTTTATGTTTAGTTTATCCAGCATTTCCTTGCTATTGTCATTTGGTTACATGAACGTAATAAATAATCCGCTGATGAGAATAAAGTGGAACAGGGTGTTTCCTTCCTGCTCTCATCAGACACTGAACTTTTAAGGCATGTAACCCTCATCCTCACACCTCTGAGGAGATGGGGCCCTCACTGTCTTTTTTATGTTGCCTATTTGGTAGTTTTGGAGAAAGCCCCAGGGCAAGGAAGAGACCTGAAACACCTCAGCCATGTGAAGGGAGAAGGGTTCTCTCTGAGGATGGTGAATATTCCTGTCAGATCTGGATTTTCTCTAGATTTCACTTCTCTTTGTCGTTTCTTTCTGCCATGCTCAGGATGGATCTTGGGCTGACAGCGCTTGTGAAACAAAACTTGGTTACATCTGCAAAAGGAAATCTTTGGCAGAGGAACCAGGGGAAGCTGAGGTTATTTACCCAGGCTGCCAGAAAGTAAGTGTAAAACAAAAGCAGCGAAAGGTTGTTGCATCTTACTTTCACTCCCATGATGGTGACTGTTACAGAAGTCAATTATTTTGACTGTTCTTGGTGGAGCCCTAGAAGACTCTTAATTTGCATGTATGGACACTTCTCAGACTAATGGGGAATTTTTTTATTTATTCAACCAAAATGCAGATCAGCTTATTTTGAACAGTGCAGGACTGGTCACTTCACCCATAAAAGCCACTCTCTGCAGAGCATGTCAGTATTTTTTCTTATCACTGGTCTTGGGACCCACGCAGCCTTCTTGGTTCAAACAGTCTGCCACAGGAGGCAGGAATGTTTGAGCTGATTGTTTTGCAGATTGTATGTAGCCTCTTGTGACAGCTATGGTTACACAATGAGAAGGCAGAGCAGGCTTTACCCAAAGAGCTGCAGAGTGGCTGTGAGCATCCTTGCCAGCTCCAAGCCATAACCAGGGCTCACTGCTGGCAGAGACTCCCTGCATGTCCTTTATCAAGGGGCAGGGCACAGAGCTGTGGTTACAAAAGCTATGTTTGATCACCCTCTTCATTTCTTCTCATGATTTCTGAGATTAATTTTGACTTGGGGTATGGTATTAATGTGGCTTTTGGAAGTGTGGCATGCTGCGCAATCTGACAGCTCCTCTGTGCATCTCTGCTTTGACACTGGCAGGGCTGGATGAAGCATGGCTTTTACTGTTACTCCATGGGGCAGTTGCCAGCAACGTTTTCAGAAGCAAAAAAAATCTGTGAAGAAAATAAAAGTTACCTGGTTACTGTGAGAGACAGGTATGGAAACATAACTCTTGTCCTTTCATTCATGCAGCTAGGACAGAAGGTCCAAACAGAAATCTCTTCGTACTTTGCAGTTATTTATAGTGTCTCATGTGGCACCACTCCCTTGCTGGAAAATTTATGGTAGAACCGAAGAAGTATTACAAAATACATCAGAGGTTTGTATGTCACCAGGAAAAACATTTAAACCTTTGCTACTATATACCTACACCACTGTTGACCCCAGGAATTAAAAAATTGAGTCAACCCTGCCCCCAACAACTCTGAATTACCACATTGTTTTAAAACTTTTTGAGATAAAAATAGATACATATACATAGAACTGTTTATTTCTTCTGGATTGGAGCTTTGCAGCCTTTTCTTTGTAACAGGCAGATCTGGAAACTTGCACTTTTTAGAATAAAAGTAGATTTTTTTCCCCCCGAGTAACAAGATTTAAAGATCTAGGCCTTATCATAAAGCTCAGTAAAACACTATCACTTATTTATACAAAATTAATAACATATATGCATTAATACAAGTAATTTTTTGGTTTATGGTGTTCCTTGTGCAGTACAAAAGGAGAAAGGAATCACTCTACATTCCCACATGTTAACAGATCACCTTAACTTTACCAGATTTTCTTCAATGAACTGTTTGAAGAAATGAACAAATTACCATAAAATGTGATACATTAGTTTGGTACTTATTCTTCACAGATATGAACAAGCTTTTTTGACTTCTGTAATTGGATTCAATCCGGCAAAGTATTTCTGGATTGGTCTCTCAGACGTGGAGGAACAGGGGACGTTCAGGTGGACCAGTGGGGATGTGGTCACCTTCACTCATGAATGCCCGGTAGGTGCCACAGGAGCCACCAAGTTCCTGCTCTGGGGACCCAAGAAGTGAGAGACTGGAAGCTAAAAAGTGGTTTAGAAACTCTTCTGGCATAAAGCAGCAGAAATGACAGTGCAACTTTCTGTTTGTGCTGGAGGGATTCAATCAGGGATCATGGTAACTCCTTCCAGTAGACCAGCTGGGACAGCATGTGTCTGTTGGTCTCATTTGCTCTTTGTTGTTCGATGGTTTTGATAAGTGATTCATAGTATAATGTAAAAAGAATTTCATAAAATTTCTTTTTATGATTTAACTGAAATGCATGTGAGTCACTGTGAGCGATTGGCATCTGAACACAGTGGGGACAGGTTACTCTTAAGTAAGTAGCATATGCTTTGAGAAGATGAAGCTATTTATCAATAAGGTTTAAAAATTTTGTTTCATAAAGGAAGTGAGTCAGGCTGTGTGGCCATGATAACAGGAACTTCAGCTGGATTATGGAATATTTTGAATTGTGAAGAAACAAACATGTTTCTCTGCAAGCAGCTGGTGGAGGGAGTGACCCCCCCCCCTCCTCCAACGACGACCCCTCTCCCATCGTGCCCAGAGGGATGGCAATCTGTTCCTCAGAGCAGCTCCTGCTTTAAAGTAGGTCTTTAATTTCTGAATGCAAACGCTTGTCATTTGAAATGAGAATATGTTCCGTGTATGCATGGAAGGTAGATTTCACCCTGTCTGTCTGATAGGTAGTCTGTGGTAACATCTCTCCAGCCATCCCCTGATGTGTCTGGGAAGAGCTGGAAAGTGCTGTACATAGGTTCAACTGAAGTTTGGAGTCACAGAGACTCTGAGATAATAGGAAATGCAAAGTTGCAATAATCAAATTTAATAGATGACCGTGGGCTTATGGTTGCACAGTTAAATTGTAAGTCATAAAACTGGAGATCAGGAGACCAGAAGAAAGATAGAAACCCAGAATTCTGTTTCTAAATTTCTGTTAATACCCAGCAAAGTATTTCATTGTCCACTTTTTATAGATTTTTCAGGGAGGAAGGGAGAAAATGCAAACATGGTTTGGTGCGAGAGATTTTTGCAGAGCCATTGGAGGAGATCTGGCATGTATACACAGTGAAGAAGAACAAAACCTAATAGCTGGGTTGTAAGTATCGGTAAAGTCCAGTGTTTAAATATAGGAAAGAAAAAACATTTTAAAAGTGACCTTTCTGAAAGACATAAAGAATTTCTGGTGATCTATTTCTACTTTGCAAAGACAGTGTATATCCTTGCAAAGTGACAGAGGGAAATGGGTAGAAAGAGGTGAGCAACAGTGTTTCCTGGCAGACCTCTGGGAAGGTGATGCTATGCATTGAAGTAACCTGAATGTGGATCATTTTGATGGATCATCAAAATGGGTTTCAACTGCATTTAGTTCAAACCAGTAAAACCAATCTTTTTAGCTTATATGTAGTTGATCAGTAGACGAAATACTCTTGATTAAAAGAATAGTTTGTGTTGCTTTCCTTCCTTAGTTGAGGGGAAAAAATGGGAGATTAAGGAAAGCCTGACCTATTCATGTGCTTATATAAGTGTTTAAATCAAGCCTATGAGTACAGATAGGTCTGAATTTGGATGCCTAAGCTGCTTGGAGGAACAAAGACCCTAAAATACATTTTTGTTTGACTCCATTTTAGTGGACTCATGACACCTGTGATCTTTCCCATGAAGCTCTGTGTTTCACTGCTTCCTGCCACGTGCAGTGCCAGGGTGGTTTTCCCCACATGACAATCGAGTGATCACTTTATATAACCATCTCAAATGATATTTAAAGCATCAGAACATTGAGAATAATGTAATGATATATATATATATTCTTCTCTATTTCTATTTCTGATTGTCTATATTTGTAATCATTCAGAAAGAGAGATTATATTCATTTATCTTACTGGATGGGTTTAAGTGCCTTGGACTCTGACAGTGGATTTATATGGAGTGATGGCTCACCAGTGAGTAAATAATTTCTTGTTCCACTTTTTGGCTGATTTTCCATGTATGTTTTGGCAGACAGCTCTCACAACTCCTCCTATACAAACTGCAAGTGACCTTAAGTCTTTACTACCCAGTTCCACTCTAGAAATTAGTTTTTATCTTTTGGTAGTTCATAGTTATACATAAAGTATAACATTTTAGAGTAACAAAATAACACTAAAGGTGATGGAATATCTCTCTTGATCTAAGCAAATCTGGTTGTACTAATATCAATATTCCCATTTGTTATTTACTATTAGAAATAATTTTATATGTCTACACAAGCTGGGCTTTATTGCCCTTGCTGTCTAAGTAGATCAAGGTCTACAAGGCCCAAGTCCATATGGCAGCACTGATACATTGTCTCAGGTTGAAACATCAGAGCAGGATAACCAACCCAAGGGGCAGAGGACTATACTTAGATAATCCTTTCTATAGCTTGACAGGATAGCTTGACAGGAGAACTTAACCTCTTCTGGTAACAAAGAGGGCAACAACTTCTTGGCTTACTAACATGGCTTATAAATACACAGAGGAATCATTATGATATGCAAGGGTCATGCCCTTTTCC
>NW_010107432.1:16534-23163 GCF_000699245.1 Pterocles gutturalis | reverse complement strand
CTACAAGGTCTGGCATCAAAGCACAAGATGGGCCATGAAATCAAATGAAGTACATTCTTCTTTAAGAGGACAATATAAAGTAATTGTTTCACTTTAAAAGGAAAATAGTAATGAAGCTGTGTTTCCACTATAGGTAAATTTTGAAAAATGGGCACATGGAGAACCAAACAATTATGATGGAAATGAAAAATGTGGCGTATTTAATGGCTACACTAATATGTACTGGAATGATTTATTTTGTGAACATATGCAGGACTATGTTTGCCAAATAAAAAAAGGTAAGATAATTTTTTTCATCAAGCAACTTTTAGAGGCAGATCCTTTCTGGGTCAGATCACACCATCAGCACGTTTTAGAGCCAGCTGTACCATCAAGCACAATGAAACACTTAATACATTTTAATTTAAATAAAAGCAGTTGGAAACTATGAATTACATTTTAATTTAAATAAAAGCAGTTGGAAACTATGAATTAATCCATGAGATACATGTGTAGGCCTGGGATGTATATGCAGCATGTTAAGGAAGTAAAATACAGCAGCCTAAACTTGGGCAGAGTTTCTGTAAGCTTAACCTGTGATCCACTCTAACATGGCATTTTGCTGAGTGTAACATCTTTTTGCAGATATTCAGAGAAATTCAGTGGCAAAAATAAGCATACTGAGTAGCCCTTAAGATTCATTTTATTACTTGGAATTAAAATGCTAACAATTGTGTAAAAATATTTAATTGAGATATGTCTGAGAAAGGTAATATACTCAGATATTGATTTACATTGCAGGAGCATCACTGAAACCAGAGCCTACTTCCACATTCAGTAAGTCTTGCTTTCAAAAACAGAAATAAATTAATGTATAATGATGTTAATTTCTATTACAGACTGCATAATGTTTTACTTTGCAGGTTATGAATATACTGTTAGTGAAGATGACTGGATAATACATAATCACAAGGAATACTACTTCAGCAAGGAACCAATGCCTGTGGAAAAAGCCAGGGACTTTTGCAAGAAGAATGGTGGTGATCTTGCTGTCATTGAGAGTGAAAGTGAAAGAATTTTTCTTTGGAAATATGTAAGAAACATGCTGTATTTCAAAAATGCACCATTCTGTCCTGCACTGAGGCACCTTTTTCAGCTAGCTTGTGAAATACTAGAAAGTGGTCCCCATCATAAAAATAATCAGTGCCACCTTTCATGGGCTTATAATCATTATTTTAGACAAATCCTCAGCTTCTTTTCAAGAACACTCTCAGGGTGCAACTTCCAAAACCTTGCTCTGTTTAGCCGAAATCTACAGTTACACTCAGTATGTTTTGTTTTCCAACTCATTCTCTTCACAGAACTCAAGAAAAGCTTTTTCCCTTCTTTGTCAAAACAGATTTCAGATTTTCAGTAAAAGGTTTAAGCCAGAGTTTTTTTTCTAATAGAAAGAAAATACCCTGATGATGATATAATCTTTTGGAAATAGTTTAACACTATTAAAATCAAATATGATTCCATCCTTTCCTCCACTTGACTAAGTACTAAACCCCACCATTTACTTGTAGCTTTTGACAAATTCTCCCTATGCTTTCCTAGAATTCTTTAAAATATTACTTTATTTTATAGCTTGCTTCAGAGGTCATTCTCATCTTAATAACATATCTTTTCACTCCATTTCTTTTTCATGCCATTCTGCTTTTTTGTGTGGGTTTTTTTTTTTAAATTTAAATACTGGAAATCAGAGGAAAATTTTTGCATTTGTCAGCTCAGGCACATAATCCCAGCAACTCCCTGCACATTGAATACTATGCAATTGCACAAACAAAACTAAAGTGGTTTTTGGGAGCTTGTTTATGTTATTTGGAATCTGTTTTCTTACAGCTCATTAAATTTCTTATTTTTTGTGTTTTAGACTTTCTATAAAGACTGGGGAAATAGCTTTTATATTGGCTTAAGTGTGAGCCTTGATAAGACATTCCGGTAAGTAAAAATAAGTTAAGTTTGTCAGACTCATAATGCGAATATTTGGCATGACTGTTGTAAGAGACTGTTGAAGTTCAATGACTGACAAAACCTGTCTACAGCCATGTATTGACATAATGTTTTAAAATACAATTCTGATCCTCAGGTGAGCGCTTATCCCATAATATTTGCACTCTGTGTTTCCCCTTCTTTTCATTCTATGCTCTTGCTTTTGTATTGTAAGGCTGAGATGTTCACTCACAGTCTGTGTGGTATCATACCCTTTTCCTTGTTAGATGAAAGGTAAAATTGGTTGGAGGTCTCTAGGATGTTCCAGATGGTATTTCCAGACACTACTGATTATTCAAATAATCAAAGAAAAAGAAACCTCAAAACTTGCAGTGAGGCTTCATAGTGGTTTTTAAAGGTGAAGTACCAATGCAGGAGAGCCCTGGTCTGGAAGGTGGTTTCCAGATGGGTGTGCTGTCAGAGCCCAGGGCAGGACAGCTTCAGGCTACATGGAGTCATTACTCTTCTACAAATGTCTTTGGAAACAAAGTGCCCTGGGAGTGTCCTAAACCTTCTATGGAGCCTTAGATGAGTTACAGACACAGTTCTCCTGTGGCACTGTTCTTCTCTCTTCCTGTGTCTTTCCCCCCCTTCTTTATCTAGTGCCTTCTCCTGAGCTTTGAAGCTTGATCAGATGAGTCTCAGCCTCTTCATTTCAGCCTTTCTTCTCTTGCCTCAGGACGTCTTTCTTGTCCACAAGACTCAGAGACTGGATAGTCTCATTTGCTACATGTAGCTCCTGCTTTCTACATCGCATCCACTGGTCAGAAAACACTGTTGTTTGTCTGGTTCTTCCTTGCTCCCTCACTAGTTTCAGCCTCCTCCCTGTTGGATGATGGTGTCACTATTTGTCTTTATATTATTCCTCCTGGTTTATTATGTACTTTTTTTTCCCTATTTGGCTGAGGAAGATTTGCAAGTGGGAGCAGCTAGGAATCCTGTTGAATTCCTTATTTACCGTATACTTGCAAACACACGCATACAGTTGCTTAGTCTCCAAAACTGGAAAACACTAAATTTCCCAGGACCCGACATTGTCTGAAGGCTCCCAGTCTTGGCAGATTCCCTGCTTAACTCTCCTGCTTCCAGTACACTGAGGCTCTTTCACATTTTTTTGGTTACTTTTTGAGAATTAATTTGTGAATCACCAAACTAGTGATTGTTGCACACCTGAAAGCAATAGCTGTATAATACTAAAGATTTCCTTTGTTTAACAAAATGGTTCCCAGTGGTCCCCAGTATGTAGTTCAAGGCTCCCTCTTACCCTACAAGATTTTATATTACTGTTTTTGGACACAGGAAACTAGGCTCAGGTTTGTGTTTCTGTGCTCCAGAGAAAGCCAGGTCCAGTGCTGCACTGGCATGTTTCCTGTAGGCTACGAATGCTCAGAGACCTGGGACCACCAGCTGAGATCATCAGTTCAGACCTGGTCCAGGTCAACAGAGTAGGCAGTTGACATAAAGATATTTTTTACTAATTCAAAGCGGAAGGTCATGTTTTTATTTTACCAGAGAACAATATGTGCTTGTAAGCTAGGATATAGGAAACTTAAAATACAATCTCTAATATGTCCTTTATGAAGAAATAGTAACTAATTCCATTAAGAATTATTGTATGACTTCTTTCAGATGGATGGATGGAACTCCAGTGAACTACGTTGCCTGGGCTCCAAATGAACCCAATTTTGCAAATAATGATGAAAACTGTGTGGTCATGTATACCCAGACAGGTGGGTGCTGTAACAACATTCAGACTGCATGGTGTGGTATAGGCTTGGGAGGGCCGTATGTGCAAGGCTGGGTAAGTTCTAATACTGAGCAGGCTGATGTTTGATAATGTTTAAAAACAATAGGAAAACAGAACATGTTGTCTTATTTCCTTTATGCACTTTTGAAAAAATCAACTCTGTGTAACTAACACATTGGATTACTACTGCAATTTAATTCCTAGCTTTGTCAGAAAATTTCAACGTGAACAAATCAGTTGAGCATCAGACCATCTGCAGATAGAGTCAGTGTTTTTTTTCCTCTACACTCTGTCCATTTTATGACTACCCCTGGAGGACATCAGCTCTCTGTTATCATTTGTGCAGTTCCTAAAAATCTAGGGCTTGGGCATGGCTTTGATTATTACTAAATAATGCTATACACTATTTTAATTAAAATAAATATAAATATCCTTTAATATAGAGAGTTGGAAGGAATTGTGCTTACACTAGCCAAGCAAGCACTTAGTCTTCTTTAGAGCAGTTCATGTCTTCGACTTTTAAACATTTCTAATTTCAAAATCTATAGTTGAGGTAATCTTGCTAGGCTCTGCTAGAAGTCAATGGAAGTGAACACTTTTAGGGATTAAATAATATTCAGAGATCTTCTTTAAGATAAGATGAATTATGTCCTTCACTGAATTATAATAACAATATGTCCATTAAACATAAGGTGTGTTTAGCTCTGCTGTAGATATTTACCTTGTAACTGTCTGCAGCTAATGAAATAAATGTTAATTTCTTATTCATTCTTAATCTATACAATGAGGATGATGATATTAAGAAGAATTTTTTTACTCTGAGAGTGGTGAGGCACTGGAACAGGTTGCCCAGGGAAGTTGTGGATGCCCCATCCCTGGAGGTGTTCAAGGCCAGGCTGGATGAGGCTTTGAACAACCTGGTCTAGTGGAAAGTCTCCCTGCCCATAGCAGGGGGAGTGGAACTAGATGATCTTTAAGGTCCCTTCCAAACCAAACCACTGTATGATTCTATGATTCTATGTTATATTCTTACATCACACCCCCATAGGGAGAAAAGAGACCTGAGGACTGTAAGACTGTGAGAAGCTCAGGTAGTAAGGTAACAAGGACCAAGTATCTAATATAGACAGAGTGATCTTAGAGACTTTACAGCTCTCAGAGAAGTGAATTAAGCATTTGAACTAAAACTCCCCTTTGGCGATGCTATGGTTTTGCAACACTGAAATATTTCTGTTCTCAGAAAAAATATTTCTATTCTGAATTTTGCTGGAAATCTGCACGTTTCTAAAGAACGTACATAAAAATTACTCATTATTTCTGGGGGAAATAGAAATATTGCAATCAGTTCTACTTCTTATGATAGATTTGCTTTAGGAAAGGACACTTTTTATCCCAGTCTTAGTTGCATTTTATTTTTCTTTTATTCTAATTTGCTTTCAGGTACATGGAATGATCTCAACTGTGGCAGCGTTGAGTTATTCATCTGTGAAAGGCTTAACAATACTGTTCGTCCAACTGTTGTTCCCACTTCACCACCACCAAAGGGTGGGTGTCCAGAAGACTGGCTCCTCTTTGATAACAAGGTGCAGTATGAAATGTCAGTGTATTGTATTTACAAAAGAGCAGAATTAAAACCATCTTTGGTTCAATTTCTCAGTTGTAGCAGGGTTTTCAGTTATCGCAAAATATGTTCTGATTGTGTGTATTTAGACTCTAAACGATTCCTGAAAAACAAATTATAGCCTCTATTGGGATCACAACTGTTATGAGGAAGATCATGAGCCCTGCAAGAAGAAAGCTCCATCTTATACTTTTACTAGTGTTTAGTGTTGCCAAAGACGGCTGAGCAACTTTCCTTGTGTGGAGCTTTTTATATTCTTGTTTACTGTGCTGAGCTTATCTGGCTGTCACAGATTGTCTGGACATTTCTTTGTTCCTTGCCTACAATAAACTGGCTCTTAAGCCCCTAATGTACCTTCCTTCAAGCAAATTAATAATTATTTTTCTATAACCAAACACCTGTTATGGTTTCTAAATAACCAAGTTATAAGCCTCAACACACTTTATTATGTAAGGTCACTCAGCCTTCTCAAAAGACAAAAGTTCAGGCTAAGAGAGTGTATGTATTTCAAATGCATAGATTGTCATCAGCAAAGCTATAAAAGCTACAAAACAGCAGTGTACACTGTTGAGAATACACCTAGCAATGAAGATGATCCTTGACTACATTGTCTTGTCTAACTCCGTCTCTCTCTTCCTTCTGGCTAAGCCAAGATACGATTTCAGTTTGACAGAGCTCCTTTGACTGAAATACACTGGCTGCTGTCTCCTCTTTCCTTCCCTCTCTCAGTGCTGAGGAAAAGAGTCACAAACTTAGAGCTGGTTCCACTTCATGGTGCTATCTCAAGCGAAAGTGTCTCTCTCTTCCTTACCTTCTGGAAGAGGAGCTTCCAGAGGCTCATTCCTTGACTCCTTTCCCAGTGTTTAGACACCACTTCCGACGGTCATGGAGCTACCTTCCTTTTGCCCAACTTTTTCCCCAAATTGCCCAATTAACTTTTCAGTTTGACAAAGCTGTCTAATGATGTCTTGGTTAAATCTTGTAGATCATATTACAAGAAATGGTAAATTTGTGGTTTTCTTTGTAATGTCAGAATCATTCTCTTTCTGTGACTATCCTGTGAGAGCCAAACCTGGTAGGTCAAACAGGGCAACAGAAGCTGAGGTGTTTGGCTTCAATTACGTCTTACCTTTGTTTGTTTTCTGAGGTCTTCTTAGGCATTCCTCCTACAAAGTCACACCACAGAAATGTGCTCAGAAGCTTTAACATAATTTCTACTGAAATCATAGAATCATAGAATCATAGAAT
>NW_010107432.1:0-16441 GCF_000699245.1 Pterocles gutturalis | reverse complement strand
CCCCATGCAGCCTGGTCTTGAATGCCTCCAGGGATGGGGCATCCACAACTTCTCTGGGCAACCTGTTCCAGTGCCTCACCACCCTCACAGAGAAAAATTTCTTCCTAATATCTAATCTAAATCTGCTCTCTTTCAGCTTAAAGCCATTACCCCTTACAGAATGTTTCCCCATCTCTCCTGTAGGCCCCCTTTAGGTACTGGAAGGCTACTATTAGGTCTCCTTGGAGCCTTCTTTTCTCCAGGCTGAACAATCCCAATTCTCTCAGCCTGAGAGAATTGACTGGCATGTCATTAGACTGACATATTCTTTCTTATAAGGGTATGCTAAAATACTGGAATTTATGCTAGCTTTCTAGTATAGATTTTATCTTTCCTAAAGAAAATCTAGAGCGAATTGTTAAATCAGCTAATCTCCCTTTTTGCTTAACATATTAATCTCATCTTGTTTGTCAGAAACGGAGATGCTTTCAATGGAAATTAAAATGTCACCAATTTGGCACACTTCTTTTTTTCAGTGTTTCAAAGTATTTGGCCTTAATGAAAATGACACATTGACATGGCATGCTGCACGGAACAATTGTATTAGTTTTGGAGGAAACTTGGCTACTATATCAAAAAAGGAAACACAAGGTATAATGTACCAATGTTTTGATACTGGATGATACATCAAGTAATTCTTGATAAACAGATTAGAACAGATGTTATAGCTTCCGCAATATATGCTATTATTTATGCCATATTAACATCAAGTTATATTGAATGAGAAATTGCACCTATGGAAAAATGCTTGCATAGGTTTTAGTGTCTTGATTAACATTTAAAGTCATAGCTTTGGGGCTAATACAGGAGCTACAAAGGAATTAATAGTGCTCAAACATTAAGATTTTGTACTAGGGGCTTGTCATATAAAAAAATGTCCTTTTTTTTTTTTTTTTTTTTTTGGGGTTAAAATTAAAATTTTTTACAGGGGGTTTTTTAAAAAAAAAAAGTTTCTTTTTTTTTTTTTTTTTTTTTTAGGTGTACAAGTAAAAATAGCACACAAAGGGAGTAATACCCAAAATAAATGCACACCTTGCTGCTGAGCCAAATGCTGTGGGTGTTGGTGGATAACACATGCTCAGGCAGCAGAAGGCCCCAACACTGAAGTCCCAAATTGCCCCTGATCCCCTTGCTCTGCTGGACTTCAGCCTGCTGGTCTTGCTGCTCAGCATGTTACACCTTTTTTTTTAATTGAGACTTCATGCTTGCTCAGGAAATGTAATGCCCCAGATCTCCTGAGGGCTGCACATGGGCCATCACCTAACTCACTCCGCCAGTGCTTGTGGTTAATGCTTTGTTCTCTAGCAGAGGAAGGACAGTCTTTTAGTGGAAAGTCAGTCTAGGCAGAAACTAAGGGAAGCAGCATCTGGCCTTACAACAAGCTGATGTCTCAGCACATGCATTCTTGTTATTAAGTAGGCTTTTTTGTGTTATACCTGTTTAGAAACTAAGTAATTAAGTCTGTTTAACAAACAAGTTAGCAAAGAAGAAAAGGGAGTGCACAGTCAGTAGACCAATTTTCTATGTGCCAAGGTGTAGAGTACTCATGTTAAATTCTGGTTTGCCATTAAAACATTTTCCTTGCTTCCTCAGACGTTCAGCAACACAGAAGAAGGTACACAGTAAATTCCTTAAAATGGTGGAAGACAATTTAATGTATAAACATTTGCCTGTCTTTGAGTTTGTAAATACTTTTTCTGACTTTAACATCAGACAACTATCCATTCTTTTTTATTTTTATCTTAAGATTACCACTTTATTAAAAAAGAGAAAACTAAAACTCACCATCCCAGTTCCAGGCACTCTAGAGTCTGCACTGTTGGGGAAATGAGCATTCAGTTTCCCTCCTTGTACAATTTTTGTTTTTCCTTTCAGCTTTCCTAATGTCCCTCTTAAAAAATGCTGCAACTGATGCTTGGATTGGACTGAATGACATAAATCAGGAGCACACATATTTATGGACAGATGGAAGCGCAGTTTACTACACAAATTGGGCAAAAGGTTCCCGCAGTTATTACAGTAAGGTAAACATTAATTTCTGTTTTTCACTTAAACAGGATAACTTTGGTAGATAAATAAAATGCATGTAATTACACCTGTATTTTCTGTAAAGTTTCCTTTATGACAATTTTTAGTAATCTTGTTGATTTTAAAAGCAGAGCAATCATGTGGGAGATCTACCATCAAACATGATGGTATGTCATGATTCTGTATGAATCAAGACAGGGGTTTGGACATTATGCAAAGCTCAGACTAGTGAGCAATTTCCCTCACTTTCCCATGACTGATCAGGAGATTAAAATAAACCATAGCACAGCAGTAACTGTATAATTTTCTGATACAGTGAATGTTATTCAGATGTGATGAAAATACTTGGATAACTAGGTATGTTTACATTTCTTGGTGCTGAGCTTATTAAGATAAATGCATTGAATGAAATCCTCCAAAGAAGGAGACTGGGTCTTCCTTTCTTATTTTTATCTTCTCCCTCTAATCTTCCTTCTGAAAGATCTCTTCTGCATGCTTTGAAACTGTCAGCACTGCTACACTGTTTTGTGCTTAATTGCAAGGCAAATCTGAGTGTCCAATAATTGTAAAATGACTAATGTAGAATACTGCTCGATAGTACTGTTTCTGTACTCCTGTGCTAGCTTTACCAAGTTTCTCTCTTTTTCATAAAATAAAATGCTTTGAGTTCAGCTAAAATGGGAAAAAGTTCTGCAAGGTCCAACCCCTGCTCCATCCAGGCTAGAGATGGATTTTGGGATCTCCAGGACTTCCCCATCCCACACACGTGTACACTTTCTGTAGATGACTATCCCCATGGAAATACAAGCTGTTCCACATACAATTTCTGTCACTTGGAGCCAAGACCTGGGCTGATGCCCCTGAGGGGGTTAGGAGGTAGCATGAGGCTCTGCTGATGTGAGGTGGGGAGAGCTGCTGCCTCCTGCTGCAGAAAGCCAAGCAGCAGCTGGTCATGCTGTGAGAGGAAAAGGAAGAAGCCAAAGAGCCCAGATTTAAATTGAAATGGTTTGGGAGGTTGTTTCTGCTACCTCTACATCACTGGACTGTGGTGACAACTTTGGTTCCTAGTGCTGAATTGGTGCAGGAAGTGCTGAATTGGGGCAGGATGAGGAATTTCAGCTCTCCAGGCAAGCTTCAGTGCTGAGAAGAGTTTCCCCATAAGCTCCAGAAAAATACCAAAAGGGCTGAAATGTCCTGTGGGCCAGACTTAGCACACGTGTGTCTACCTGTACGTACACACACATGTACATGTGCATGCACAGAGATTATACACATACAGATCATCCCAGACACTTCTTCCTGCCTCTGTGCTGTGCTTTGCAACTCCCTCCATCATCCAAGTGCAACCTTTCCCAGCGCTGATCTGTAAATGCTTATTGTCACACTACTGCTCCTGACCATTGGTTGTGTGGCTTCATATATATGACCTTCATATTATTCATCTGCATGCGCCTGTGTGTGATAGGTGAGTCTGTATATCCAGTAGTAGGAATGTTTCCTAAGTATCCACATGTTTTTCTTGTTAATCTCATTTCTCCTGTAGGATGACTGTGTCTTTATGATAAAGAACCCTGTTGAACAGGCAGGGAAATGGAAAGATGAAGAATGTAAAACAAGCAAAAGCTACATATGTCAGAAAAATTCTGGTGAGTTTTCTTTCACCACTTTCTAGTACAGCTCGTTTATTGTGGTTATGTCAAACTGCTGTTAAAAGTGTCTTCCCTGTATTCAACTCTATTTTTAACTGAAATTAATCTGACAGTATCACATGCACTACAGACCATTTTAACAAAACAAACACACATTTTATTTTTTGGAGAAAAACTCTTAACCTTTCCTATTTTAAAGACTAGACCAGTAAAAAAATAATAATAAAAAATCTATGGACCATCATGTATTTTACTATTTTTGGTGATCAGGTGAGAGAGAGAGAGAACAGTACCTTCTCTTTATATGAGTAAATTCTTCAAAATGGAAATTCTCCTGCTATACTTAAAAGCACCACAACTTCTTTATTTTGAAAAACTGCCCTGCTTGATTTCCTTTACAGTCTTACTCAGGCAATTTCATCATCTGCAGTTATATCCCTTTGCTTGCTCATGATGTGTTTACCATACTCTGTTCCCTGTCAGAAATAAGGCAAATATTAATATATAATGGTAAAAGTGGGGGATTTTTTCCCTTTAATGCCCTACGCAGTTACAGTATGCTTTGGGAAGTTCTAGAGCTTTCAGGACACTTGCAATATCTCTGGAGGTGATACCATTATTTATGCTAAAAGGTCATTCTGACAAGAATTAGAAAATTTTGTCACAGAACACAAAAACATGGCTTTCATCACTGCAGTGATAGCTGGGACACATCTCAATTTATTATTGCAGCCTCTCTTAATTACTTGACTCCTCTAGTACACTAGATCTTCTCTCAGTGTTATATGTCTAGCCCATAGAAAGCGTTTGACTTTTCTTTTTGTTTGTTTGCTTGTTACAGACCCCAAACTGCAAAACTCCCAACCCATAGTTCCGATGTTTGGCTTTAACAATTATGGTGACGACCGCTATGCAGTCATCAATGACAAAATGAGTTGGGAAGAAGCACAGAAGAACTGCAGAGACCAATCTGCAGAACTTGCCAGCCTTTTGGATCCTTACGCTGAATCTTACGTGTGGTTACAAATATTAAAGCACGGGGAGCCTGTATGGATTGGTCTTAACAGCAACACGGTGAGTCCATCAAATGCTTGCGACAATCATACTGCTACCCTGGATCAGCAGAGATCAGACATGTTTCTTGCTCAGGGGTGGAGAGGATCCACTGCTGTGGGCACTGCTTGCTCCCGTGTGAGCACTGTTGGTTAGATCTGTGAATGTGTGGCAGGCTTCAAAACCTTGCTGAGGTACCTGACTTCCTTCCACTTCAGGGGTTTTACACATCTAAATGTTTGGCCATAATGCAAGTGAGAACTGGCACAGCCCGTTTCAAACACTGCCGAGGATGCAGCTGCAGTACTCAGTGGCATCAGCGGTAAAGTGTCTATGGAGCTTCCACTTCCTACGCCGTGGTCTACCACATGCCACTGCTTCTGAAAACACATTGTGGGGCACACCACAGAACAACCTGGGTTACAAACAGTTCTTTCTTCATGAGGTTATTTTAAGCCTTGTTTTGATTTACAGCCTAGCACTACCAGAGCTTGTGCTGGGCGACAGGGGAAATGCGAAGGTGCAACACAGAGGCAGGAGCAGCCCTCTGGCAGCGGGGACACCACACCTGAGGCTGCTTTTTGGAGCTGAAGCCAGTGGCCTGGTGAAAAACTGCCAACAGACTCAGTCAGCAGTGGAAAGGTCTGATGGGGCAGAAGCATCTCCTAGAGGCATGTGAAAAGAACATGAAAAAGATGATGCATCTGGCTATTTGTGGAACCGGAGTTGTGAGGAAATCCAGAGAAGAGAGGTAGAACTGAAGCTTGGCAGGACACGGGACTGAGGGAGGGCACAGGGGCTGAGCTGAGGGGAACTGGAGCCGCACTTCAGTGAGAGCAGGCACTGGGAAACCGGGATCAGACAGGAATCTGGGATGAAGCATGGCCAAGGACTTCAAAGGGAAAAGGACAGGAAAGGAACTGGTACCAATCGCTGGATGGGAGCCTGCCTCCAAAGATCACAGGAAGAAGGGGCGAGGCTGCGCAGGGTGGGATGACAGCAGCAATGACTGTGACTAAGGTTGGTCATCCGCTGCAAACAGTGGTGAAATCTGCTGAAAAACTACATGCTCCACTTGTGTCTAGTAGCTGGTCCTTGCAAGAGCTAGAAATGTACCACAAGCCCCATCAGCACGGGCGGCAGAGGTCTGTGGTGTGTGCCCCACGGAAAATGTCATCACTATTGCATTCCTCTCTCCAGTGGAACTTCTGCATTTTCTGTTTGCTTTCTAAATATACAGAGACACCTGTGTTAGAGAAACGCTGAGAACAGTTTCTCTGCAATCTCTGTTTGATCTGTGCATATACGTGGACTCCTTTGACACAATCTTCAGCTATATATTCAGATTTGTTAATGCAAGGCCCTTTGCCCATCTGCTCACAAGACGGATGGTGTGAAAGGAATAACCTAGGTTGCATACTAAATGAAAATCTTCAGGACCACTGCCCTTACTGCTATGTTGAGTGGAAGACTGGGACAGACTATTATGTATTAATGATAGAAGCTGAACTAATTTTATGTGAGAAACTGTGATTATGATGTTTCCTAACTTTTACATCCCTGCAAGTGCAATCTCAATATTCTTTCAATTTGTTGTACGTGACATGTTTTTTGTCATTTGCTTTTAGACTCGTGGCCATTACATGTGGTCAGATAGAAGGAGGAGCAGGTATCTTAACTGGGCCAGTGGAGAACCGAATAAGAACACAGCCTGTGTCTATTTAGATTTGGATGGTTTTTGGAAGACAGCACCTTGCAATGAAACATTTTTATCAATCTGTAAACAATCAGATGGTAAGCTGTGAATGGGAGAAATGTGATTAGGGAGGCTGTAATTTAAATTCATGGCTTTATCTGAATTTATGCTTTCCACATATGCAAAGACTGTGATAGATGGTATACACCTTGTGATAAAGTATTGCCTTTGTTAAGGAAGAACTCCCAGATCCAGTCTGTCTTGGGTGATTTTCAGACATTTCATTTCACAGGCCAATCAACACATCCACATCTTAAAGACAACTGCAACATTTTGTGCCACAAGCAATAGATCTTTTCTGCATCCTTGTAAGGAACTGCAGAGCTGATCAACTTTAGCCTAACTATAAATATATTAATGATATATTTTTACATTTAAATGTATCTTTTGTAATATCGGGAGATAAGGAACTTCTGTCAGAGTAGCAGCTGAATTGATTAATTTATATTAAAATTATAAGATCTGGGCAAGCTTCTACTGAAATACTTCAGAGCTCAAATGTTGCACCTGATTTTCAAACATATTTTACATTATATATGAAATTTATGATCTCTCCACCATACTTCACAGCAAATTTCATATTAATTTAAGCTCTGCTTTGGCTTTAATCAGGTGATGCAATAGGTTACTGATTCTACTTTTACATAGTTTAGGATGTATATACAAGGCCAGGTACAGACAGCTTCTCGACTGACCTTGCTACAAACTGGCTGGACACAAGCCACTGGTTGGTGGTGGTGTCAAGATCCTTTATGCATACTGATTCATTCCTCATTCTGTTTCACAAGTTTTAAGTATAAATTACCTTGCTGAAGACAATTGCAGCAAGACTGGTGAAGCCTTCTTTTGCAGATTGGAGACCCAGCTCCAGCCAGTACCGTTTATTACTAGTTTGCCATCATTAGTTCAACCTTTTATCATTACTTAAGTCTGTGGGATATTCCTTTTACTGGAATCACTGTCAAACCATTAGGGCTGATGTGTGGTGCAGGAGTATGTTTCTTTTGGCTTTTAAGACCCCACTGAAACCTGTGTGTCTCCTTAATAGAGTTAATCCCGAGTGAACCACCACAGCTTCCTGGAAGGTGTCCTGAACCAAAGCGTGGTAGATCTTGGATTCCCTTCCGTGGTCATTGCTACTATGTTCATACCACTTCTGAGGAAAGCTGGCCTGATGCTTCCATGGCATGTATTCAAATGGGTAAGTGCCTTTTTTTTATTAGGATATTTTACAGATTGTTTGTGTGTTTGTTTTTTTTAATCCAGAACCAAGAGATAATACATAGATCTGTGTGTATGTATATCAATAATAAGCTACAGCTAATTTAAATTTATTATCAAACTTTTCTATTCTAAGAAAAAGCTGATCGCAAAATGTCATAATTGTTCACTGAAATTTTGAATGGAAAACCTTACTAAAATTACATGTATTTAATTGATATTTTTAGGTGCTTCTCTGGTTTCCATAGAAGATTCAGCTGAAATGAACTTTCTCTTACTTTATTTGTCTCCACTTACAAGTGACTTCAGAAAGTTTTGGATAGGATTGTTCAGAAATATTGATGGTAATTATTTCACAATGCATACTGATACGAGAATAAATACTAAATAAACAAAGAGCACAATAAATAACACTACCATACTAAACACTAATACTAATATACTAGATATTAAATAAATAATCAAAGAGAAATCAGCTGTTAAATTTTTAATAGCTTTTCTGCTAAAATACTTAAAACATAAACCACCAAGAGGTCTATGCTTTTTGTATCTTTACTGCAATTAGAGTCTATTTCAATCTGTAGAAGGTTCTAGCTTAACATTGCAGTAGTTGATTAAAACATTTCCTGCCACTTTTTTTTTTTTACTTGAATTGCTTGACATTTAACCAGTGTTAGTTTAAGATAAATATTGTCTTGCGACTAAAAGCTGAGGCAGCCTTAAACTGAAATTTATTTCTAAACAGCATAGGTGACAGAAGCTCATATGAACTGCCTAGCAACATTTCTTAATCTAAATTTCAGGGTTTCATAAATTTTTAGTGGAACTTTTTATTTTCACCCAAAAATATTTCAGCTTTTTTTTTTCTTTTTAACTGCAAATTTGATCCTGTTTTCTATATCATTGTAATTCTGAAGCCTATTTTTCATAGCAGACTTTGAGGGTACAACTGCAAAGCCAGTCTAGACTGGGCTGTATGAGCGGCCTTGGCCATGGCTGCCCAAGCCCCTGTCTCTCACCGCCAGCAAAGGCAGGCACCTTGTTGCACAATGTGCCAGGTTCATCTGTTCTAGCTGAAAACAGTAAAAAGGCAGTGATTTGTTCCTAACCTGGCACACCACACTGCCGCATTGCTACATCCCATGCAAGCAGAGGCAAGAGGAAAGTGCAGCTGCAGATGGGGGGACGGAGGATGTGGTATTAAGGCATTGCAAGTTATATCAGGATGCTCTGCCATGAAAACACACCTTGAGGGAGCAGAGATGGCAATTATTCCTACTTGCTGGGTCTCAGCAGGAGATGAACGGGGAGTTATTATTAAAGACCGTTGATTTGGTCTGCAAAAATAATTGATTAATCCAGCTCTAATAAAGCAGTCATTCACTGATGTTGGGCACACACATAAAAAAAAAAATTTCTAAGTGACCTGGAGCCTTGAACTGCAGAGTGTGGCTCACACAGGTGCTCTGCTTTTCTTAAGGCTCCCAGGCACAGGTGAGTCCTGAGCACAGGCTTCATTTAAAAGTCCTTGGGCAGCCTGGGTATGTCTTCCTTACATCACTGACAGCCATGACCCTGAAGACTAATGGAGTTAACTTTGTCTATGAGCATTTGTGTTTGGTACACTCCCATCTGAGTATTTCTGGCTGTTAAGAGTGAGAAATTAGTTCTCTGTGATGCCAATTTAATCAACTAATGAATTCCATATGCAGTGTTGTAGACTAGAAATTATTCCCTGCTTCATTCACTCACTAGTTAATAATTTTAATTTTAGGGGAATGGATATGGACAGACAGAAGTGCAGTAGAGTTTGTCAACTGGGAGAAAGGAGAGCCCACAGTACTATTTGACGAACACTGTGTTGACATGGATGTCTCAAGTGGGACCTGGAGGAACTATTACTGCTCTGTTGACCAGAATTTTATCTGTAAAATCCCAAAAAGTAAGCTCTGAATTTCTGTGCACTGGGTTATTTTAGAAACAGTGGTTAACATACATCAAGCCAAACTGCTTAGGCACTGGGTATGCTTTATGCATTGATGCTGATGCATGTGGATCTGCATCAAAGCCAAGAGTAACTTCTGGTAAGGACAATGAGAAATAATGTTGGAAAAGAACCTGAGTCACTGTTTCCTCCTCTCAGTTTAAAAGCATTGATTTCTTGTCATTTGTTCTACCCTGGGGTAGGAGAGAACATATCACCTGGTAAAAGTATAGAGAAAGTTAATAGTCATTATGGTTAGAGTGCAGGGGGCAGTAGATGATGAATAGATGACTAAACTAGCGCCGAGTAGAAAGGCAGGCACTCTCCTGATAGCTAAGCAGAGGGGCAGCAGGGCAAAGTCACTGAGCTCCTGCAGAAGGAAGGTAGGTGCTGCCGGTGGGCTCAGAACCAGTGAAGTGTGCTGGGATCTGCCGGACGGCCAAAGAGAAAGCGTCAAGTGATGGTGGGTAGTGCGTTTTTTTTGAGACAGGCATAGCGAGACATGCCAAGACAACCAAACAGCATAGTACATTTCATTTTTAATGATTACTCGTGGCCCTGTGGTTTTTTGTATACCAACCCATATGAAATCTGAATGTGTCACAAGCTGGGTTGGGTCCCTCTTCTGTGCACAGCAGTGTTGCGTCAAGCATGTAAATCTGCACACATGCAGCTAGCGTGAGTCACCATGCACACATGAATTCAGCTGTTTTTGCACACATCAACTGGGAGACAGTTTCAAACAGGCCAGATTTGCCATTGGCAAACAGATCCACTGCACAAACATAGATGCAATGTGGAACTAACTGAGTCTCCTGCCTGTAGATCTCCACATGTTGGCAGGTTGGCAATGGAGTCATCCATCAGCTTCGTAGGACCCAGCCAGTCCTGCAAGCAATTAAATGAATCAGACTCCCCAGGCAATGGACGGAGGAAAAGAAAGTTGCCTAAAAAACCAGCTTAAATGCTTTTAAGTACAAATGTGCTTTTCACTTTGGCAAGTGTAAAAAATTGACTTCAGTGTGAAGTGTGAAGCTTTATGCTACGGAAGTGTAAAAACTTTGAATATCTGTCTCCCCTACCAAAAAAGGCAGTTCAAAGCAATTAATAGTGAGACAATTATTTGGGAGGTTATTTTACAAATATTTTTAACAAAAATATTTGATGGATTCAGCTTGAATTGTCAGGGAAAATTATTTCATACACCTTTCATCTCCACGGACTATGTTCAGCTTGGGGGCCCGCAACATAAGAAGGACATGGACCTGTTGGATCAAGTTCAGAGGAGGACCACAAAGATGGTCAGAAGGCAGGAGCACCTCCCCTATGAGGACAGGCTGAGAGAGTTGGGGTTGTTCAGCCTGGAGAAGAGAAGGCTCCAGGGAGACCTTATAGCAGCCTTCCAGTACTTAAAGGGGGCCTACAGGAGAGATGGGGAGGCACTCTTTATCAGGGAGTGTAGTGATAGGATGAGGGGTAACGGTTTTAAGCTGAAAGGGGGTAGATTTAGGCTAGACATTAGGAAGAAATTTTTTCCTGTGAGAGTGGTGAGACACTGGAACAGGTTGCCCAGAGAAGCTGCGGATGCCCCAACCCTGGAGGTGTTCAAGGCCAGGCTGGATGAGGCTTTGAGCAACCTGGTCTAGTGGGAGGTGTCCCTGTCCATGGCAGGGGGTTGGAACTGGATGATCTTTAAGGTCCCTTCCAATGCAAACCATTCTATGATTATTTAAAATTTGATAGGAAAGCAAAGTAAAAGCTATGTATGCAGTATTTATTTAATTTTTGAATGGTTGCTTGCAGGATGTGTATAATATATATTTTTTTAAAAATTTTACAGTTATTGAAATTGAGCCAACCCATGACTCACCTGTCAATAAAGGTAGGTTGGTTTCCTACACGCACATAAAATATATAGGCATTTATTATTTACAAGTAAATTTACCTCCAGAATAGTTTCATTTAAATATCCGTTTAACAGTCAGTGACGATTTTTATTTTAAATCTGTTTAAAAAGAGAGCTCTCCTCTCAAACTGCATGTGTTTTGGTTTTTTTTTTTTCTTCTCTGTGCAGCGTGGTATAATATAATGCTCCTTTTGAAAGGAATATAGAAGAGATTGAGCCCAACTTTGCATTGTCTATCCAGAATAGGCATCAATTTTAACTGCTGTTATGGTTGTTCAGTAGTTTTACAGTTCACCCAGTTGGTTTAGTTAGGGAGATGATTGTATGCAATAGCAGTCTCTGGCAATTTGTAGTAATTGTCTTGTTTTGTCTTTCACAGCATCAAAAAATGAAGCTGCTTCTTCATCCACAAACAGTTTAGGTGGGATGATTGTTATACTGATCTTCCTTCTGCTAACAGGAACTGGCCTTACAATCTATTTTTTCTATAAAAAAAGACGTGATCAGCAATTAATTACAGCCAGTTTTGACAACGCCATATACCGTGCTGATGCTGACCCTGGAACTCATGAATCAAATTGTCTTGTGACGAATATTGAACAAAATGAGCAGGCAACAGTTTAATACACAGGGTAATCTTGGGCCTGGTTTTGAAAGGGAAGTGCTGGAATACAAGACTTAAGGCAAACCAATTTTCTCCTATGGAAATTCTAGCTTGTTTTGCACAGGGTGCTTCTTGCTTTCTGTACTAGCAGGAACAGGCAATCTTGCAAGACAGACCCAGAGACCTGCTCACAAACAGTAGCACCTGGGAGGACTGTTGAGCATGCACATAGACCTGCAGCTACACTGTGGAAGTGAGCACTCGGGCAGTTCCAGTCTCTGCATTGGTCTAGCATCTCCTTTAGGCACAAGAAGAACCATACTCACCACAGGCAACTGTGAGAATAAGCTCCTTAGCGTGCTCCAAAAAGTATATCCAGATCTGTGGGTATCCTGAAGATGCCACCCCTAATCCCCAGCGCAGACTGGCAGAATTGTGCAGGTCGGACAGGACGTCCAACCTCACCTGGTGCGGGTCCTTGCTCGAAGCAGGACCAGCTCCCTGCCTCGGCCAGGCAGCCTGCTCTGGTGCTGGCAGTGCACATCTTCCTTTTGCTACTGAGGTACACACAGAAATTCTTCGTGTTCCCCCTAATATCTGAATTAACATATTTTCCTCCTCTGTATATGAACGATATAAAGGAAAGTGTAAATTGTTTTCTTCTGATATAATTCTGTAACATAAGCATTGAAATATTACCTGCAATAAGAGGTTTGAATGTGTTGTGAATAGAAATAATTTATCATTTAAATAATAGAATGGGGATCTCAAAGAGTTCGCAAAAGGGGTGAATAGGCAGAATGAATTATACTTAATTCACACCAGAAAAAAATTACAAAACATTTACTATTGAAATCTCCAGTATCAGTGAAGATTTCATAGTTTTTTAGGTCATTTTTTCAAAGCTTAAGACTTCCATCAAGATCAAGGTGATATCATTGCATGTCACACTACTCTACTGATATACTCTCTGGGTTCAGAAACCCTAAAAATATACAGTAGGTTCACATATAGTTGGTTGTTTTTACCGTTCCAGTGTATTTTATGCCAAATGTAAAAAACCAAATGACTCAAAGCTTTTAGTCTAGAGAAGGTCCTTATTTAATTTGCTATTTTTTGGTATGTTAATCTTTTGACAGATTGTAATTGTTTAAATTAAAATATTTTGCATGTGAATGAAATACATTTAAAAAAGTTTTAATTTTACTTTGGTTCACTAAATGGGCATGAAAAGGCTGGTTCTAGGTAAAAGTTTGTGTTTTTTCTCAAGCAGAACAATTCATCATAAAAGTAAAGCAGAAAGGAGGGATGGGATTCTTTAAATTTCTGTACACAATTAAGCATCTGCTTTTCCTAATCTAGCGTGTTCTCAAATGCCAGTAGAGATTTGTCTTTACTGTCCTATGAAAGTGTGTCTCGTTGCTTCTTTATCCTTGATATTTGAAAGTTTACCCTAATAAATGTTTAATGAAAGTGTTGTAATTAAGACTATTCATGTGCTGTACTGCTCTAACAGCTTCTGAGACAGATTCTTACATATTTGGTAGCTCTTGTCACGTCTTCTCCCCATATGTTCTGGTAGTAACACTGGCTACGTCTTCTAGATTTTGAATCCTTTTTGCTATTCCCCTCTAGATGCTGCTCTGTGGTATGTAGGTCCTTCTGACAGTACAATGCGTTAGTGGATAAGGTATTGCAGGTGAGATTCTAATGACACTGAGCAGATCAAAAAGATCACTCCATCATTGTAACACTTGCCACAAAGGACCCTTCTGCCTGAGTTCTTCTGAGTTGGTTCTATAGGATCTGTTGGTTTGGAGGGAGAAGTGGTTACCAGAAAACAATAGGCCAAAGACAGGAAAGGTGCCTAATGAGAAGTTAGTTTGTGAAAGTTTCCATGGACTAATAATCTTCATAGGCTATCAGTCCTGCTGCATCTGTGAGAACTCAAACAAGTGATTGCTGGGACTGTACAAGGCTGCTAGAGTGCATGAGCATCAGCACAGCACATCCAAGACAGCAGTGGCTGCTATCAGATAGTGAAGAGTACGACCCTAATGAGGGACCTTCCAGGCATCTCGTGAGAATGCCCTGGAGTGCCAGTATGGCTCCCTGCAACTGAGACTGTGAGTAAACCCTGTGAGTGAAGAAGTTAATGTGTTGTGTGTACAGTTATCTGCTATTTATCATAACAGCTTGATTCTACTAGTAGTAACAGCTTAGTGAAAAAAAATTCTAAGAAATACTGGTTATGATCTGCATTTCCCCTCAGCTTAATCCCCTGTCAATGAAAAGTGAATTCACAAGAAACTTTGGTTTGTGCATCCTGGTATGAAGCTTTTTATTCACAAAGTTTTTGCTTTTGAATCCAAATTTCTCTCCTGCAGCTAGACTTCTGCAGGAAAGCTTTGGCTGCTGCTGTATTTCATACCAAATCCTAGCTAATGGGCCTGCTCCAAGAATGATCCTTGGATGAGACAGATAGCAAGAGGACCTATTTAAAGACACTGCTTATATGGAGGTACGAAAGAGATGCTGGGCTGCCCATATTGGTAATATCAAGGCGCTTGGACGCATACCCAGAAATGGGTATGGGGGAAATTTAGTGCCAAAAGCAGGCTTTTCACTGGGCCTAGGCAGCTTTGGGATTAGGCTGCAGAAAGGAGAGGTTTGGGAGACAACAATTTGTCAATTTGTCCAGTTTCCACATAGATTCTGGATTTGGGCTTAGGTGCAACATAATAGGATTTAAAAATACTGCTCCACGCGGACAAGACATTTCTCAGTTGCTTGCCCTTTCTTGCTCTATATTAGGGTGGTATTTTAGAGAGAATATCCTGCTTTTTCTCACTGTTTCACTGTGCTATATCCCTAAATTGAAAATACAACATGGCTGAAAAAGTAATTGATTCTCAACTTGGACTTTTTACAATATAAGAAGTAGCAACTGCCTTTAGGGAAGGAAAAGCTGTGGAAGAATTCACCATTGTAACTTTCTGTAATGTCAGACAGTGGCACACCCATGAAAGACAAATGTACAAAGAAGAATAGAACATCCTCCTCCTCTAAAAGAATACCAGTTTACAGAGAAACTGTTTGCTAATATCTGTACCAGTAACTTGGAACAGAAAACATTAGCTGCAGTTCCTTGGCTAGAGCAGGAATCTAAAGAGAAGTTTATGAACTGGAAGTGTTTAATTTTGTCATTTACACCAGGACACTGAAAAAGGAACCAAAGAGTAAATTGGAACAAAATGTAAGATCTATAAATACAAACAGAATAGTCAGATAGTTGTGAAATTAACTAGTGCCTTCAGGCCAGATTCCAATGGGCAAGAGCCAGATTTTCCGGGGTCAATATGAAAGGTTTGAACTGCTCCATAAGCATAAAGTTGTCCTGATGTCACCATATCCGGACACAGGAACAGTTAGGGTTCGTTTTGTCTCTTCTCAGCTGTGTCCTTATCTGACACATCCAGCTTTCTCCCTTCCATGACATTCTGCAGGGCACAACTTTTAATTCACTATCTGTTAAATAATGATATCTAAAGCATTTTAAGGACACGGTTAGCAGTGCTGGTTCCTCTGAGGAAATATTTGCTCTCATTTCAGGAGAATGCACACAGTGCAATCACTATACTACCTTTTTATCCAGACCCTTGATCTAGACAGCTAGATGAGATTCATCTCACCCGCTTTTAGAACTAGTTGACATAATTCTACTTTATAGTCAAAAGTTAAGAATATTAGGAATATTAGGACTTGCAGTTGTTCCATGGTCTATTAGAAGAGGCTAACGATTGGACAGAGGTTCTGGAGATAGGGGGAAATAATATTCAGTAATGCGAGGAATAGGGGCTCACTCAGTGAGAAACATAGACTGAGGTTGGTAAGAGGATGGTACAAAAATACAGTGTGACGTATCCAAACAAAAGGACATCAAAAGGAAAGGCCAAAGTAGAAATGAAGGGGTCTGAATTGGGCCAGAAGTGCTGACCATCCCCGTAGATTGAGGCAAGGCTGGGCCAGTCAGCAATGGCTCAGCAAAGCAGAGATCTGGGAAATGTGGATGCTGCTGGGAGAAATTCAGGGGCTTCAGGGGACGGTTGGTTCCTCCAACAGGACTTCTGGTTATGGGGAAGCAATGGGGGAGGGAGTGTGTGTACTTTGCATAGGAGTGGCTGACACACCAGAAGGTTGT
>NW_010107431.1:0-3212 GCF_000699245.1 Pterocles gutturalis | reverse complement strand
CCAAAGATGATGGAGAGTGGTCTAGCAGATGACATTTGGTCAGAGTGATGTCCACACTACACATACTTCAGGAGTTCTGTTTGCACTTTCCCTAATCTGTTGCCTTGAGCTGAATGACCATTTGCAACTGGAGTGCAGCTTTCATCTTTTCTTCATCTGAAAAGCTCATTAACTCTGAGACTACCTTGTGACGCAAAGAGAAAAAACAAGGCAGGGAAATCAGAAAATTGGTTTCAAAAGCACATGCATAATCTCAGCTAAAGCATTAATAGCAGATGCACTCACAATGATCTTAAGGAATCAAGCTTTGATCCATCAGAGTGGTTATTAGCTCTAATATGACTCCAGAGCATTCTTAGACTCAAAAAGACTCCTGCAAAATAAGAAAGAGGTATGTGTTGTTCTCCTTAATGATCCTGTTTTATGAGAGGAGATAGGGTGCATCTTGAATTGACCTAGAGCCAGCTCAAACGCAACAGTTCACCCAAGCTAAAAACTGCCTTGTTTCAAGTGCAGGGAATCAAAGTACCGACACATTCAAATGTCTCCAATTAGAGCAAAAGCAGGTGCTACTACTCAAGAAAAGAGGAGTTGGCCCTAGGGAGGGTAATGCTTTGTGTCCACAATGCTGCTGCAGCCAACCTAACAACTCCTGTCAGATTAAAGATGGCTCTGCACTGAGCTGTCTCTCCATTCGCAGCATGGTTCACCTGCAAATCACAGGCCACTAGCTCAGTAACACATGGCTGCATCTGAATGTCAGACACTTGTGCCACGCACATTCGTCTCCTACACCTCCCATTCTTCTCCTTCATCCCACAGCATATCCAAACTGTCTCAATTCAGCTACCTGGCATTTCACTTTACTTATTCTGCAGGAGAACACTGCAAAGAAATCTGTGTAGTCTGGCTGGACACCAAGCAAAAATAGCCAAATGCAACATATTCTAGGCATCTCAGTTCAAACCATTTTTATGTAAAAAACACTTTGTGGACTAAGTGCCCCTGTAAAGCATCTCCGTACCAAAAGGCCTAACCTGTCTTTACAATAAGCACTGCAAGTTCACAATTCAACCTCCTTCTTAAGTTTTACAAGCTGTTTCGAGAGCTGTGTATTTTGAATGCCACTGACCAAAAGCTTTCAGATTCATGGACTTGAACCAAGATACAAGTGTATTTTAAAGGCTCTTGCCTCAAAACTACCTCTGCCTCATTATGATTGACAAATTCCATTTGTGGAATCACAAGAAAAACAGTTATATACAAAGTCTAATACTTTATATTAATGAAAAAGCACAGACACTTCAATTTTAGTACAAACCAAGCCATAATATTTCTTAGAAGCAAATACAGGGATGTTCTAACTTGTATTAGGTTACATTCTGCTTCAGGAATGCTGAGTAAGGCAATGAAGGGTTGTGTTTTGGATAATTAGTTTAACTAGAATAGTAAATTGTTTTTTGCTTTCCTCTACTATCACCCATTCAGGTATCAGTTCAACCTGGCCATCCAAATCTCTACTCCTCCCTGACCACTGGAACTTCTTGCAAAATCTCCACTTTGAGAGGTTCATGAGCCACAAGCTAAAACCAACATGAAAATCTTAAGTCCTACTACGTGTGAACCACCCACCTCAGCAACCATTTGACACTATGCTAACCTTCTCGTTCTCTCCAGCCAGTACCCCTCACCTTTACCTAGATTGTTTTTATGTAGGAAAATAATTGTGACTGCAGTGAAAATTATGGTACTATATCAGCAACTCATTTAATATCTTTAAAAGTCCCCTGATAAGAAAGACTTTTCCTTGTATTTTTCTAAATGCTTATTTGCCCCAGTGCAGAGTGAAAGAGAATCAGGCTCATAATTAAAAATGTTAATGAATGCTCCTTTCCCAGAGTCGTTTATTCACACAAATTATGGGATGATGCAGCAACCTGAATTACTTTCAATAACTTTTCAGTTACAATTATAATAACTTACAGCTCCAAAGGAAATGTTAACATGTTTACCATGTGTGATCTAGTCAGTGCTGCCTGAAATATACCTCCCTTGAGCTGCAATCAGGAAGAGTAAGAAATTGTTTCCCAAACTACGGAGTTTGCTTACCTCCTCCTGTTTCGTGCAGGTGTGTTGCATCGTTCCCCTGAGAAGTGGTGTTGGTTGGGTCGAGCCAAAGGAGGCTGCCTATTTGATGTCATCTCCCATGGTCGCATTGGCGGTGACGGGGCTGGTGATGCTGCTGTATAGTCAAAGACTGAATGGGAAAGGCGTTGTCGCTTGGGACTAGGACTGTCTTCGTTCTATAGCAGCGAAAAAAACCAAAACAAAACAAAAACAAAGCCCACCTCCAGGTGAATAAATTACAGTCCATACTTCAGTACTGCTTTGCAGCTAGCATTAGGAGGGACTTATTCAAGACTGCACTAAAGCACCATTACATTAAACAAACAGTTGCCTATTTATTATCTTTATAACACAAGCTTGTGATGGCTTCCTAACCCCTAAAAATTTCTACTAAGTTATATTTTAGCAGCATTAAAAGATAAAAATTATAACATCCATCCAATACCAAAACCATATCAGGAAAGAGAATAACATGAGGAAAACAACATTTTACATCCCTCCTACCCCAGAACTCACAGGCTACAGAAGCATGAAAAGATGTACAGGTACAGTCTTCAACAATGGAATCCATACTTGTCAGTAGGCAGATGTTATACAGAGCTTGCACTCTGCATTGCATCCCCTTCCTATCCGGTCTGTACTTACACAGCTAATTAGACTTCATACTGCAGCCCATGTTAATTCTGCTAGCTCAGCACAGAGGTGCTTCATCCTTCTACTTATTAGTATAATAATGGTCACTGAAAAGTACTTATACATAACCTGAAAGAAACCTAATCACCAATCTCTGTTCAAGTCTGTGCACTCCACTAGAATTCTGCAGGAACGATATAGTGCCTGAAGTTTTCAGTGCTAGTGATACGAAGGCTATTCACCTACTGTTCTCCCATTTGGTTCCTAACACAAGTAACTACCTCTCCTCTTCTTTGCGTGTCCATGCTATGGAATCCCTAAATAGAGCTGATATTCTTCTCAGAAGTTCCCACAGATGTCTCTAAATCCAGCCGCAAATGCAGTAAATGTCCCTCCCCTTCACCCCACTATTCTATGAAAATTACAGAATCACTGAATGTTAGAGATTGGAA